>NC_046658.1:183116128-183137163 GCF_010883055.1 Belonocnema kinseyi
AGCTATCTAAGGATGGTACTATAGAACGCCACCTCAAGGTAGGCCTAGTGGCGCCATCTCTTGGTCAGGCCGGAAACTTATCAATCCACCCTCGTATATACGCTGAACAATTTTCCATCTTTTTAGACTATTTTTGGGCATGAATTCTACAGAAGGCTCCGGGGGGCTCGTGAGTGAAGCTCCTATCAAGAAATGTCCTTGATTAAGATGAGAGAAACCATTGGGATCTTTAGAATGTGCTCCAATAGGTCTGGAGTTGAGGCAAGCTTCGATTTGAGTTAAGGTGGTAGAGAACTCTTCAAACGCTAAAGTATGTGATCCAAAACATCTACGTAACCGATGTCTTAGACCTTTCACCCCTGCTTCCCAAAGCCCACCAAAGTTAGGGGCAGCAGGTGGAATAAAATGCCACGTAGTTCCCTCGACCGATAAAAAATTAACAAATAAACATTATGGGAAGCTCATTGTAATAGGCATTCCAATGATTGAGCAAGTCCTCGAGAAGAGTATCGTCCCAATCTAATTTACGAATCCACAGTTCCTGCATAAATCTTTTAGCTACTATTATGAGAGGAGACAAGCATCCAAGTGGATCGTAAAGTTTGCCGATAGCCGAGAGAATTTTCCTTTCAGTGAGCTGCTCAAGTCTCCACTCGAATTTTGTTAATATCCGAAACTGGATCCCATCGCAAGCCTAACACTTTCAATTAAATGTCTTCCTCAGAAAGAATATCAGCAGCTCTTTCATGCTCACCCTGAGGGCAGTCAGATAAAGTTTGTTTACATCATCTACATAGAGATTATTTTAAAGAATAAGTTTGGCTAAAGGAGAATCAGCTCCCTCGTCTTTTGCCAACTGTTCGATGAGTTTCTGGTATTCAGTTAAAAAATTGAAATATTCTTTAAAAAGTTCAGGTTTATTTTTTCATCGAGCCTGACCCTTTTGTAATGCTAATTTAGCCTTTGAGAAAGAATTTCCTATTTCTATAGGAGGACCATTCTTAAATGTTAATCGAACCATATACTTCCCTGGTGACAAATTTGTCTGCCTCCAAAATAACATCAATATCTGAAAACCCAAAGGGCCTGTAAAGAAAGAGGATTTTGATTATCTTGCTTAGGTCGCAACCAAACTTTTGCTAGTCTTTTGGCAGTACCTATAAATTCTCCTCCTACACCGTAAACTAGAGCATTAACTTTTTGATCAGAGGGTCTTCATATTTTAAGTAACTTTTCAGATAAGAAGCTGTCCTCTAACCCCTGATGCAACAGTTCTCTGAATTTTCTCGATCTACCATTATCCGTGTCCAATTCCATAATTGAGGTAGCTAGCGACTTAGCACAAGTGAATTTTCTGGAACAGTCATACGGTTTATGCCCAGGAGACGAAAAATTGAAATACGCATGTTAGTTTTATTTTTATCCGTTATTCCAGTTTTCGCAAGTTGAATTGCTTCTAAGGTTCTAATTCTTGAGAATAAAAATTCATCCAAACTTACGTAGAATGGGTATCTGTACTCGGTCCCAGCTGCATCTCCCACTCTTTTAATGACGCTACATCAAGACGTCGCGTCGTCCAGAAAACAATAATATCGTCCCATTGATCGGTAGGGCGGTTTAATTTCTTTTAAGCAGAAAGTTCATCATTGATTATATCGCGAAGTAATTTCAAATGACGTATAGAATTATTATTAACATTAGGTATTTTAGCGATTTCATTAAAATAAGCAACAACCAAAGATCTTTTATTGTCATATCGTCTTTTAATATTTTCCCAAGTCGTTTGAAAATTAGCCTCGGTAATTTTAACATGTTTGATTAAATTTTCTGCCTCTCCTGTTAATGATGTTTTTAAATATTGAAATTGTACAACGCTAGACAGGGAATCGTTATGCGCTATGAGTGGCTTGAATAAATCTCGAAAGATTTCCCAATCACGCGTAACCTGAAGCTGTCATTAGATCACCACGGAAATGGACAGCTGGTTTCAGCAGCGATTGTGCTTGCCTTAAAAATGTAGAGTCCCTTCTGTAAAAAAAATGTAAACAAAAAGGAGACATGATGAACTTTCTTTAAACTGAGGTTCACTCAGCAATTGAATTGTGATGCAACGTAAATCTCCTCAGCTGTTGAACAGGCAGGCCTTCTTCGTTGAGATATACAAAATAACATTTGGGCGATTTATAACTCCAAAAGAGAGACAAATATAGTAGGTATTACGGTAGCGAGAATTAGCACAATAAGCACTGATTCATATTCTCGTAGTATCTTCTCGAGAATGTGTATCCGTCTGCGTGAGCATACTTCCACGCATACGAGAGTATGTTAATTATGTAACGCGTAAAGGTGGGCCTCATCTACACAAGCACATACCAGCTCCTGAACAAAACTTAAAATCCCACACGTTACAGTGCCTCTTTTGGAAAAAAAACTGAAGAACAATTTCCAAAAAGTTAATGCCGCACAATACAGTAGTACGTAAAGTACGAATTTGGACAACGTTCAGAGTTTGGGATGAATTAAGAAGCCAGAGATCTGAGATTTGAATTCAACCGACCCGACACCATGTTCAATTTTCGTACACATTTAAGGAAATTCTTGATTTTTCACTGTTTTTTGCATCCTAAATTCACCTTAGATCCCGGACGAGCCCCCAAATGTTTTACATAATAGTCTAGGCATTATTAAATACAGATGTTTTATAAAACCTTTACACGTAAATCTAAGGTGATTTAGGAGTAGTCACAAAATACACTTTTATTGGCAAGTAGGCTTAGTTTTCAGGCATTTATTTCTAAGAACTGGAAGCAAAATAGTTTTTTCATTTTAAGAACGAAACTTTGCATAATGAATACTTTTAACAGTTCTGGAATCGTTTCTGTTGCGAGAACGATCCCGCTCAGAGCTCGGCAGTACTCAAATTGGCTACCGGTCACTCTTATTACACACGCACACACACACACACAAGTTAAATTTCAGCGCACATATTTATTGTACTCGCAGCTTTCTCGCATTTTTACATACCTTTAACACATATCAATACGTGAAAGAATACCGTAGGAACTCGAAAGAATTCGGCGTGTCAGAACCATGCATTTTCCAACGTTTCAGTGTGAAGGAACCTTGAAATACACTTTCGAATGGTTTCACTCGATTCAGGCGCGACTCCCCATATCGAGGTCTGAGATGTTTAAAAAACAAAAATTCCAAAAATACGGAAAACTTGAACCTAATAGTTGGCGCGCAATTCAAAATGGGTACTACAAATAATTCTGGTAATTAAAATGAATAATTATTATAATATGTACAAAAATATATGTTAGAAAATATATGTGTTATATATTTTCGTCTTACCTGGAATCCAAATTTTTACAGTTTGAATACACTCTTGTCCACTTTTTTTTTATTCATTTTAATTACAGGATGTTTTTGAATACCATTTTTGAACTGCGCGTTAAATTTGACAGTGCCTCCTGGCAATAAGCTTTCCAGTAGACACAAAATTTGGCGATTTCTTTACGATATCGTTACGACTTCTTTACGACAACTTTACGACATCCTATGCCCATGTCGTTACAGTGCCTTTACGATATGGTAAAGACATCGTCAGATCATACGATATATTTACGATATAATAAAGACGGCTTAACGACATGGACATAGGATGTCGTAAAAATGTCGTAAAGATGTCGTAAAGACGTCGACAAATTTTGTGCCCACTGGGTTCTGATTTGAGCTACTAATATCGAACACAATACATGTGTTACAAGCATGCAAGAGAAAAAACTACCATATTAGCATTCAATCTATCAATAAGATAACTAGCATACGCGAATTTATTATTCAATTAAATCATTACTTAATTATTGTTAAATAAAGTGTTACGCACTTTGAATTTCTATGCCAATGGTGAAATCATTATTTCAGTGCATAAATTTTATAAAAATGAAAGTGGCATACGCTAATTAGTTGTTCAAAAAAATTTTCTTTTTTGCGATCTACTTTGGCGTATGCCAATGACTGAAACACTTTAAAAATGTATGCCATTTTTTTGTACGCATATTTATACAATATCTTGCACATAGTCCAATGGCATAAACTATCTAATAGTTCCGTATTATTTGAAAGAATATTGCAATTTTGAAAAAATAGAACTAACACACTAACACGTTGTAATCGGATGCCAAATACTTACTCATGATTTACATAACGAAAATAATCATTCTGTAAATAAACATTCTAAAACCTCTAGGAACTACCTCTATTAAATTTAACGAAAGAAGTCTCACTCTCCATCAGCTAAAAGCGCGAAAACAAGCTCAAAATATAAATAACCACCCCAAGCAACTTTCAAATACTCTAGTCATAAATCTATCTCCACAGTAATATTCCACATCACCTATGAAGTTCTCTTATCACATAGAAACCAAGTCTCACCTTCCATCAATTAAAATGAAGCAAAATATTTATAATTAAAGATAATCACCACACAAAGCTTTCAAGTCTCTAGAAGATAAATCCACTGTCACAGTAATATCTACATCTCCTAGGAATTACTCCTATCACATTTTACGCACAGTCTTACCTTCTATCAATTAAAACGGTTAAAAAAAGTTTCAACTAAAAAAACACTTTGCAAAGTTTTCCGAGATAACACATATCTGAGTAAAATTGCGTACGAAATTATTAAAAATAGCATTAATTAAATTTTGAAAAATTATTTTTAACAGAATATTTTAAAATCTTTCAAAATGAACACAGGTTTCGATAAATAAATAAAATTTAACGATTACTGGAACTGGAATGGAAGCTTCTAATGTGTCCCCTAAGGGTATACATTTTTCTTGCACCTTCTTTTCTATTCCTTTACACACCCCCCACACACTTACTTGGTGGTGGAAACGGGACCTACAGTTTAAGGTGGGTTCCGAACCACCAAGAGCAAGAGCTTTAAGTACTTAAAGAAAACCTTTTTCTCTAGAGGTACTGGTCCCAAGACTAGTGTTCACCGCATAAGGCCGCCGAGACTCTTCCAGAGTGCGAGGCGGGAATCGAAACCGCAAGCTGATGGAGTGGGTCCAAAGCCTACGCTTTAGCCCCCACGACCATCGTCCCAGTTTGATTGAAAGATTATAATTTTTATATTTATTAAAAATTTTGTATAAAAAAAGAGAAATTAATTTTATTTTAGGTCGTAAAAAATTATTAATTGTTCAATTGTTAATTATTTATCGAAACCTGTGTTTGTTTTGAAATATTTTCAAACATTCTGTTATAACTATTTTTTCTAAATAAAAATTATTTTAAATTTTGTCAGATATCTCAAGAAAATCGCTGTATTATCTTTAAACAATTAAAAAACCTTAAACGCTTAAGAATTTTCAAAACTCTACAAATATTTAAGAAAATTATTTAGAATTCTTCTAAAATTATCTAAAATTCCTTCAATTAAAAAAATGGGAATATTCTCTTGAAATTAATTATTCAGAATACAAAACTATTTTAAATTTTCTTCTAAATCTAAATAATTTTTTAATAACATTTAAAGCCTTTTAATATGCTCAAAACGCTTTTAATTTTTTGATCGTTTGAAATCTTCAAAAATATACAGTTTTTAAAACCTGTCAAGTCATAAATTACTTTTTAATCTTCTTGAAACCTTAAAATATCTCTTAAACTTACTGGATTTTTTTTATAAACTAATAATGATATCGTTTTCATTTATTTATCAAATTTTTGCTTTTTTAAATCTTTCTAAATATTATCTTCGAATTAATTTTTTGAAATTAATATTTCATTTGCAATTTTTCCATATTGCAACATCAATTATAAAATTGCTTAAATGGAAACTTATAAATGATCTCCTTTAACATTCTTTTAAATTTGTTTGAATTTTCTAAATAAATTCTAAAGAGTTCAATTTTATAAAACGCTATGAAATACCTTTACATTATTTAAATAGATTAAAAATTAGTTAGAAATTATCATAAACAACCTAAAATTTGAAAATAGTTCACATTTTGTATTTGAAATCTTTTTACATGTGCTGAATTCTAAAAATGATGAAATGGAAACTTTTAAATTATCTCCTTTAAAATCCTTTCAAATCCGCTGAAATTTTCTGAAAAAAATTCTAAAGATTTTAAATTTATAAAATTATAAAAAATTCTTTCACATACTTAAAACAGATTGCAAATTAGTTAAATATTATTATAATTAGCCTAAAATTTGAAAAATAGTCCTTATTTTATATTTCAAAGATTAAATAATGTAAAGGTATCTATTTTTTCATTTGAGGGATTACGTTTTTGTAATTGATATTAAAAGTTTCATAAATTGATCATTAATACGATAGTATTATTTTTTTTTTCTAAAAAAGCGTTTTCGACTCTATATTCTAAACCAATTTTTTTTTACGAAATATAACGTAATAGAGGAAGAGTAAAAAGTAAGTAACGCTCCTGATTGATTATTTAAAAATAGAAAAAATTAAAAATTATTAATTGTAAATTTAAAAATTTGATCCTAAATAACTTTAGTTTAAATATTTTAAAAATTAAACTATTTCCGAATTTAAAAAAGCAAAACCAAAATTATTAACTAATATTATACAAATTTTAAAGACGATACGAATTTGCAAGAGGTACCAGAATCATGTAGTATTAAATGACATTTAAAGTGATTTAAATCAATCTTATTATTAAAAAATGAGGTTTTTCTGTACAAAAAAAATTCACTCTGTTTTTTACCAGTAAAAATTCAAGAATTCAGTTCTAAAAACTTAAAACTTATATGATTTCTAATTAAAAGCATAAAAAATAACCATTTTAAACCTACCCACTGGGCACAGAATTTGGCGACGTCTTTACGACATCGTTGCGACATATTTAGGACAACTTTACGACATCCTATGTCCATGCCGTTAAGGTGTCTACGATATCGTAAATAAGTCGTATGATCTGACGATGTCTTTATGATATCGCAAAGACACCCAACGAAATAGGCATATGATGTCGTAAATATGTCGTAAATATGTCGTAACTATGTCGTAAAGACGTCGCCAAACCGTATAATCCATCCAATACCATACATTTATTTCTTATGAAATGTTATTGAAAAAATTTTTCTAATCATTATTATTTAAAATCTGATCAATTCTTGAAAAAATGAAAAAAATAAACAAATTCGCCGGATTATTTGAAGTTTGCATGAGTCCTTAATTTTGGAAAATGTTCTCCAAACTACAAAAAAGACGGGCGCCATTTTAATTTTGTTCTAATGAAATTCATAAATGTTTTTATTTTTATACTATTTGCATAAAAATAATTTCTTCTTTCTACAGGGAGAGAACATTAAATTGTTTGTGTAACAAACCTAAATTGAAGCAAAAATGTGAGTTTTATAATAAAATAGAGCAAACAAGCGTCACTTTTAATGTTTTTGAAAAGTTAGAATTTTTTATAGAGAATTCATATTATTGGTTGAAACAAAATCAACATTTTGGTGTCATGTTGTGCTACTTTGTTAAACATTTGTTTTATTGCCTGAAGCTTGAACTATTTTCATGCAAAGTCCATTTTCAATTTAAAATTTAAATACTTTATCTTTAGTTTCCAAATTGATCGTTTTTATTTAAATTTTTGACTATTGGGTTAAAAATTATTGTATTTTATTGTTTTTCATCTGAAGTAATTTCAAAATTATTAGTTTTAGGGTAAAAAATACAATATGTCGACATCAAATATTTAATACTAAGCTCAAATATTGCTGATCTCTTTTTCAGAGATGTTGGGAAAAAAGTGAAAATAATAACATTTTCTTGGGTTTATAAATTGCCCATTATATTCGATTTTTTTACAAAACTGTGCAAATTTTTTCTTCGATCCTGCCAAGATTTAAACTTTGAACAAATAAGTCGTAATACTTTCAAATTGTAAAATTGCTTCTAAATCTAGTGTTCAAGTGTAAGAAATTTTCGAATGTTTGAAACTTATTTCTTCTAAGTTCTGAATGGCTTCTAAAAGGTTTCAAAGATTTCACAAAGTTTTCAAAGATTTTGAATAGATTTAAAAGATGTTACAAAGACTTTAATGATTTCTTTTAAATTTCACAAAGATTTGAACAATTTCAGAATATTACCAAATATTTAAAATATTTTGCAAAGGTTTCTGAATACTTCAAAAAGATTTCACGAGGATTTGAGAAAGATGACAATAGTTTCTTGAAGATCTTCAAGATTTCACAAAGTTTTCAAATATATCGCGAAGATTCCTTAAAGATTCGAAAGATTTTACAAAACGCTTCAGAAGGATTTTAGAAAGATTTCTACCATATTTAAATGATTTCTTATAGATTTTCCAAAGATTTTAAATATTAGCAAAGATTTTGGATTGATTCAACAGATTTGACAAATACTTTTAAAAGTATTTTCACAATTATAAAGATTTCTTTGCAATGATTTCCAAAGATTTCAGAAAGATTTCAATTATTTCCTAAACATGACAAATGTTTCAAATATTTCGTAAAGATTTTACATAGATTTAAAAGATTTTACAATGGTATCAATGATTCCTAAAGATTTCACAAGGATTTCAACACCTTCACAAATTCTAACAAATATTTCAAAAATATTTGAAATATTTTGCGAGGATTTCAAAAGAATTCGAAAAGATTTGATGAAGATTTCAATGGTTTCTTAAAGATTTCACAAAGTTTTCAAAGACTTCATAAGATTAAAATCATTCGCTAACAATTTCACAAAGATTTATATATTTCGAAAAGATTCCGGATAGATTTAAAAGATAAAGCAAAGATTTAAATGATTTGCCAAAGATTTCAGTCACTTCAACAATATTATTAAATATTTATAAAATATTCGAACTATTTCGCATTGATTTAAAATAGATCAAAAAGATTTCACACATCTAAATAATTTCTTAAAGATTTCAACAATTTCACAAATGTGTAAAATAGCTTTTTTGTTTAAATTACTTTTCTTTAAATTCAGATAAGAGTGACAATGATTTACTTAAAACAACACAATACTATTTAAAAAATTATTCTTGTTGAGGTTCACTTATTATTTTATAATCACCGATAACTCACAGAAAAACTGAAGATTTCAGAAAAAAGTATTTTTCTAGCATTACTTTATAAGAATTAATTTCGCTAAATTTAATTAATTATTAATTTACTCCATGTCGAAAATAGACAAATAGTTAAAATTTTCAGGAGAAGAAAGAGTTTCCTACAATTAAGCTAAGAGAAATCATTAACAATAATAATAAATTGTTTACACCATTATTTTCGTTAATTTTAAATGATTATTACTTCATTTTGATTAAAAATTGGACAAAATGTATACATTTTTCAGAAAAACCCGCAACTATCTAGCATTAGTGTGCAAGAAGATAGCTAAAAACGATTAAAATTTGCCGAAAAAACATTTTTGCTTAATTAAAATAAATATCAAGTACAAGTTAACAATAATAATAAATTTTAAAAAAAAATGTTTGTCTGCATTAGCTAGGTATTACCTCATACTAATTAAAGTTTGGATACATATTTTTTCAAAATAAAACAAATGGAATCATTTTTGGGTGGATTCGAACAAATTCCGGGGCGTTTTTTATAAAAATTCCAAAAAAAAAACTTTATATGCATTGTTGGACCACCCTAATTTCCACATACATATCTCATCGTCTTCAGACGTCCTATATAGCCATTGCTTAACCTATTTTTTGAATGATGAAAAAAAAATTTTAGCTTTAAAAAAATGATATATTATTGTATTATTATATTCACCAATATAATGAAGGATGATTGCCAAAGTGATAACCAAAAAAGAAACGACCCTCATTTTTTCCAGGTAGAGGAAAACTGATGGATGTATTAATAACGAATTTTATTCGAAGCTTAGCAAAGGAATATTTTGATGTTTTATTATAGGCTATATAATATGTTCTATGATACTTATCTCAAATACTGAAGTACTCCTTTTTATACAGTATTTACATTTAATTAGTCACTTTCAACGACACAAATTTAATGATTTAAAACATAAAAGTTAAGGTTTAAAATTCTATAGACTTTTGAAATGAAAAAAAAGTTTTTTATCTAAGTGTGTTACCGGTTCTTTTAAAATAAATTTCTATTTTTTGTTTTATATATTTAATTTTGATATCAAAAAACTCTATAAGTAACATTTTACGCCTTTGCGGGACTATATACATTTTTCGAAATTTTAGGCAATCAAAAACCGTTCTCCGAGATATTGCAAAAATGGCGTCAATTTCAATGTTTTCTTTAACTTTCAATGACTTCCGTAATGATGAATATTTTTTAATGCTCCTGGGTTCATTTTAAAGCTATTTTTCGACAGTGTAACAAAAGTTTAATTATACACTATTCTTTCAATATCTACACTGCATTCCGATACATGTATTAGAGCGTTTGTAAGACAAAAATTGTGCAGAAGAAATTCACGGAATTTATTAAGTCACGAAATTCACAGAATTCATGGAATCCACAGAATTCATGAAATGCATCGAATTCATGGAATTCACATAATTAATGGTATTCACATAATTAATGGAATTCACATAATTAATGGAATTCACATAATTAATGGAATTCACATAATTAATGGAATTCACGTAATTAATGGAATTTACATAATTAATGGAATTCACATAATTAATGGAATTCACGTAATTAATGGAATTCACATAATTAATGGAATTCACATAATTAATGGAATTCACATAATTAATAGAATTCACATAATTCATGAAAACGAAGGAATTTATCAAGTTCACAGAAGTCACGCAATTTACAGAATTCACGAAATTCAAGAAACTCACGAAATTTATAAAATTCACGGAATTTAAGGAATTCCTGAAATAAATGGAAAGCAAGGAATTCAAGAGATTCAAAAAAATTACCGAATTCGCGGAATTCATAGAATTAAAGAAAATAGAAAAATGTATGGCATTAACAGAATTTACGGAATTATTGGAATTCTAGATATTCAAGAATTTTAAGGAATTCGTTAAATTCCAGGAATTCGCGAAATGCATGAAATTCATTGGACTCGCGGAATTCTTGGAATTCCACGAATTGACTGAATTCATTGAATTTAAGCAATTCACGGAATTCATTTAATTGAATGAATTTTAGAAATTCACTGAAATCAAGGAATTCACGTAATTCGTCGAATTTATAGAATTAACAGAATTTACGAAATCCAAGGATTTCATGGAATTTACGGAAATTATAATATACGCTTAATTTATGGAACTCGCGGAATTTACAAACGCTTCATTTACGGATTTCACGAAATTCACGGAATTCAAGAAATTTAAGAAATTCGCGGGATTGGCTGTGATCACAAAACTTACGGAATTCAAGGAAGTCATGGAATTCATATTACACCTGGTATTCACGGAATTCATGAAATTTAACAAATTACCGGAATTTTCACAATTCATAGAAATAAAGTTATTCTCGGAATTCAATTAACACCCGGAATTCACAGAATTCACGCAATTCACAGAATTCTAGGGATTCAAACGATTCAAGGAATTCACGGAATTAATGGATTTCAAGGAATTCATGGAATCCCACGAATTCGCGAAATTCACGGAATTGATTGGATTCACGGAATTTATGAAATATAATTAATAAAAGGAATTTATTAAATTAATTGGATTAAAGGAATTCGTGGAATTCACTCAATTCAAGGAATTCGCGGGATTGATTGTAGTCACGGAAGTTGCAGAATTCAAGGAAGTCACAAATTTCATACAATTAACAGAAGTCCATGGATGCAGGGAATACACGGAATTAATGGAATTCCATGAATTCCATACATTTCGTCAATTGCTTAATTAGTTAAATTATATGAATTTCTTGAAATCCATTAATTCCATGTATTTTATGAATTCCATGAATTCCTTGAATTTCTTGATTTCCGTAAATTCTTTTAATTCCATAAATTTCTTCAATTCATAAATTGCGAGAATTCCGTAAATCCAACGAATTGCGTGATTTCCGTAAATTGCGCGAAATTCGCAAATTCTCAAATTTCCTTAAATTTGTTGAATTCCGTAAAGTTCATGAATTCTGTGAATTTCTTTAAATCTTTCAATTCCGTGAATTCCATGAATTCTATGAAATCCGCGAATACCATAAATTCCATGAATTCCATTAAATCCGTGAATTCCGGGCGATATATAAATTCCCTAAATTCAGTCTGGCCTCATTTTATTGGAAATTTTGAGAACATTGACTTATTTAAAGAAAGAAAAATTTTGCTGTGTTATAATAAAAATTAAGAGACTTTAATCAATCATGGAAAAACAGGTGAACCCAAACTTTGGAATGCCATTGTATTGACCCAATAAGTCTGATAAAAATTGTCAATTAAATTTTCAATTTTCGAAAAATCCCACGAATAGTGTGAACAATTAGAAATAGCATTGTTGACCCAATGAACTGAGCTTCGAATCTTCATCATCCTAAAATAAATCATGTATATTTCTCATCATGCATGAATATAATTGGTTATTAAAAAATTTATTATAATTATGATCATGAACCTCCTCCATGACTTTTGTAAATATTTACAAATGACACAAGCGATCGAGATTTAGGCACAAATACTACAAGCAGCGTATCTTTTGGCATTTGAGAATTTTTGAGCTGATTAAAGTGATTTCGAAAAATCCAAAGGAATTTCATCTATTCTTTGGAACTCAAGATATTTTAAAAAATTTGGAGGTATTTTAAAGTATCTTAAAGTATTTCATAAGATTTCAAAGGGTTTCATAAATTTTGAGGGATCTCAAAGTATTGGAACGCATCATTTAAAGGAATCTGAAAAGATTTTAGCAGATAAAAATAAATCATTATTATTATCTCATATTCAGATCTGAAAATGAAGCGTAAGATAAGAACACGAATTTGCAAAAGAGGCGTTTCAATTGCTAACCCAGATTTCGAAACTGTAGAGGAATATTACGCAAATCTTGCGAGCTTATTCGACAAAATTGTGCTGACGTCAAATTTTATACAATCTGAATCCTATTTTTTCTCAAATTATCAGAGTTTCTCAAGGTAATAATATTACAAACACACGTGTCTAACAAAGAATATCCGAAGTCTTTATTGCAATTCAAATAAATCGAATTTTTTCTGATCTAAATTAATTGTTTGCCCTACATGTACACAGAATATAACTTTCTGAGTTATATGTTTATTAATTATGAGCTTCTTGAAAAATTAAAAAAAAACTGTTTTGCGAACAGGTGTAATGTAATAAGCAGCAATTGCACAAAACTAACATTTCTTGAAAAGATAAAGAAGGAAAAAATTATTTCAGTAGTTTTATCTTCAGTTTTAATGCATTGTATTTGAGCGGCACAAAAACCTCTTTCCAATTATGATTGAAAATTATTCCCCTTTTTTACCAGATATTTTACCTAGAAGACTATTTTTAAGAGTTGGTCCCGATAAGACCTTATTCGTAGCTCATAATTAAACAAAAAAAAATTATAATATGATCAGAGCTTCCAAGAGTCAGACCTTCTGAAAGAATAGCAAAAAATCAGGAAACTTCTGTAAGAAATAACTATAAAAAATAATGAGGGGTGCTACACAGTCACTTTTCTATCATTAAATTACCTATTCAAATCAAGTCTATACCTATTTCTGAATTGTCTTAGATTCCTTTGAAATATTTCAGCGTTTTTCTTAAGTTTCCGAGGCATTTTTAACAGATTTCAATCATTTGAAGGGATTTTAAAGATTTTATAATATTTTTTAAACTTCTAAGGTACTCTTAAGAGTTTTTTATTTAAAATATTTCAAGGAATTTAAACATATTCCCCGGAATTATTTATCTCAATAATTCGAAAGCAGTTTAAAGCGTTTGAAATATTTTAGGATAATGATTTTTTTTAGAATTTTGAAAGGTATGGAACAATTTCACTGGACCCGTAAGGTTTTAAATTTTCCAGGATTTCTCATCACAGAATTTGACGGGATTTTATAATATTTTAGTGGATTTTACAGAATTTATTCACAAAAAGTGACGTATTTCATAGGGTTTTAAAGATTTAAGGAGATTAAGAATTCACCCTGAAGTCTTATTAATTTATCCTAACTTGTTTTAAATTGTCTTGAATTTGATGAATTCCCTAGAGTTTTATGAATTCACTTGATTTTTTTTAATTCACTTAAATTCTACTAAATCTGCTTAATCTAGTGAATTTTCAAAAGCTTTTATTTAATTGATCTTAAGGCTCAATTTATAAAACAATTTGAAATATTTTAAAGTATTTTTTCAAATTCCTTGGCATTTCCGAGAGCTTTGAAAAGTTTCAAAAGATTATAAAGGATTTTAAATGTGTTAGGTATCCAAAAATATTACAAAGACATTTTTAATTGATTTTAGCAATTTCATAAGACTTCAAAAATTTCGAAATATTTGAGGGTATTGTAAAAGATTGTCAGACATTTTCAAGAGCTTTAAAAAGTTTCAAAGGATTTCGAAGGTTATGGAAGGATTTTAAATATTTTAGGAAATTTTAAACGATTCCCATACATTTTTAATTTATTTCAAAAGATAGCAGGGATCTTAAAGACTGAATTCTTTTTAATTCTTTTGAATTCTTCTAAATTCACTTAATTCTACTCAATTCAAAGGATTTTAAAAGTTTTTGTTTGATTCATATTGAGGTATTTAAAACTGACTTAAAATTATTAGGAATTTCATCAAATTTCTTTTAAATTTTCTTTAATTTTTCTAAAGTCACTTTAAACTTACACAGTTTAATCAAATTTTTCATGTTTGCGAACTTTTATTTATTCATTTGATTTTTTTAAAATTCTGTTGGATTTTTTATCGATTTCATTTAATTCTTCTCGTTCCATTTTAATTCCTGTAAATCCACTCAAGCTTTACTGAAACAAATGTATTTTTGGTTGCTTTGTTAGAAATTATTTTTCCTACTTATTTAATTTTTTTAAATTGTTTAGTAATCATTAGTCACTTTTTGGTTAGGAACTTTTTGGGTTGAATCCCAGTGGGCACAAAGTTTGGCGACGTCTTTACAACATCTTTACGACATCTTCACGACAACTTTACGACATCCTATGTCCATGTCGTAAAGGTATCTTTACGATATCGTAAATAAGTCGTATGATCTGAGGATGTCTCTACGATATCGCAAAGACGCCAAAACGACCAGGACATAGGATGTCTTAAAGATGTCGTGAAGACGTCGTAACGATGTCGTAAAGACATCGCCAAATTTTGTGTCCACTGGGATTCTATTAAATTTTCTAAAGTTATTTCAAAGTTACGGACTTCAATTAGGTTTTTCAATATTTTAAAATTGTTTTCAATTTATTTAAATTTTTTTTAAAGCACCTTAAATTTTTATGAATTTCATCGACTTCATAGAATTGCTCTACATTGTTTCTAATTTTACAAAAAGTAATTGTATATTTTTAATAAAAAATTTTTTCCATTCAATTAAATTCCTTTGCATCTAACTTGAATAGTTTTAAATACTTATAAATTAATCCTAAATATTTTACAATTTAGTTGCAAAAATGTACCCTATGAGCGCGACAATAAGTACTCTTTGGTCTCCATATTTTATTCCATATGAATTGTGAGGCCTGCTATGTACATTGCATATTATTTTCTTGAAAATTTCTATTTTCTGTATCAAAGATTTTTTTAAGTTGTTCAAAAATAAATAAGCAGGTACATGGAAAATTCCTTATAAGACGCATTAATTTGCCACTTCAAAATCTAATTTATTTAAAATTGAAAACTGTTCCTGATTATTCAATTAAAAAAAATTCATTTTATTTACAAGTAATCACAAAAAGCCTTTTAAGAAACAAAAAATGGATTGTATAATCGATTAGGCTTTTATTCTAATTTTTGTATTTTTTTAACTCTTCGTGCCTCTTGCAACTCAAAAAACATCACTTTTGTTTAGAACCAATTACGCTAAGCATGATTAAAAAATGGAGTGTCTAATCTGTAATGGATTGGTTTATAATTTTTTCAATTTCGAAAATTGTTTTACCACAAAAAAAAATATTTCTGGGTGGAAATTTATGAAACAACCATTTTCAAAATTTACATATTTGGGAAAGTAGACGAATTCATTAATCTTACGAAGAATAGTTTGCTTTAAAGAATTTAGACCTTTCTTCGATCCTGTGGAGAGGATTGTGAGAAAAGGTTACATTTAAAAGAGTTCTAAATTATGACGATTGTAAGGACGATTCATTTGAAACGAATTTTAATTATTATCGTATCCTGTGGGGAAAATCGCGAGTGGGATTTTTTTTGTTCAAACGAACTGAATGTTTTCTCCGATCTTCCCAGTGGGCACAAAGTTTGGCGACTTCTTTACGACATCGTTACGGCATATTGACGACAACTTTACGACATCCTTTGTCCGCGTCGTTAAGGTATCTTTACGATATCATAAATAAGTCGTATGATCTGAGAATATCTTTACGATATCGCTAAGACGCCGAAACGACATGAACTTAGGATGTCGTAAAGATGTCGTCAAGTCATCGTAATGATGTCGTAAATACATCGCCAAATTTTGTGCCCACTAGGTTATGTAGAGGATCGTGAGAAAAGGTTCGATTTAAGAAAACTTTTAATTAGTAGTCCGATCCTATGGAAAGTATCGCGAGTGACATTCATTTATAACAAGTTTTAATTATCGCCAATCCCATAAGGAGGATCGTAAGAAAATAATGAAGGCAGAGCCTTACCAGGAAGAAGTTGAAATACTAGCGATCCTAAAATATCATGAGAGAATCGTATTTAAACAACAAAACACTTTAATCTTTGAGACAGCTACGAGAGGTTTCCTAAAACTTAGCTAGAAGGACTTATGCATTATAAAACTAAACTTCAGAAGCTTTTAAAGATTTCTAAAGTCCTCTGAAATTTTTTTATATAGCTCTGCTAAAATTGCTAAAATTCTTTGAAATTTCTTGAAATTATAAAAATAAATTAAAAATTACTTGACATCTTTCAAAACATTCACAAATATTAAAAATGTTTTCAAATTTCTTGACACTCTTTTTAACTTTAGAAAATTTCTTGAAATTTTAAAAAGTCCCTGAAATATTTCAGATCCTTCAAAATACCATTTTAAATTAATGTAATCAATGAAAATTCCTTGGAATCATTAAAATTCTCTCAAATTTTTCAAATCCTTCAAAATCTTTTGAAATGCCTGGGACTTTTTTTTAGGATTTCTAAATTACTTTGGAATTTTTAAAAATAAGCCTTCTAAACATTTTTTAATTCTTTGAAATTCCTGTGAAAAGTACAAATAAATTGGAAATTCTTACACATCTTTTAAAACATCCTCAAATATTTAAAATCCTTACAAATCTTTTGAAATCTTTTGAAATTTTGTAAAGCTTCAGATTGAAATTAAAAAAAAAGAGTTTCAAAACATTAAATATTGAAGTGTTTGTAGATTAGAGTTTTGAAGATAGAATCAATAAAAATTCAAAGCTTTCGAAATTTAATTTTCAAAAATTTTCAACTATTCCATAAGAATAATTTTCAATTCGATGGGATTCAAGTCTTCACATTTAAAATTGTAAACTTGGAAGTTTATTTATAAAAAATTAATAATAATAAATAAATTAAATGCGTTCAAAATTTAAATGTATGTTTTTCATTTAGACAATCTCTAAATCAAATTATTTCAGACTGTAATTTAGAAAATTTCTAAGCATTTACAATTTAACTGTTTGTAGATTAGTTTAACTATTAAATTAAATTTTTAACAGAAATTACTCGAGTTAAAATTTAACTATTTCTAAAACGTTTTTTGGATATAATTATAAAATTATATATATATATATATTGTTTCGGGTATTTTTAAATTTTCAAGAGATTTCAAAAGATTTTAAAGGATTTTGAATATTTTAGAATGTTTAAAATATTTCAATGAATTTTCAATTCATTTTCATAATTTAAAGGAATTTCAACGAATGAAAAAAATTGTAGCAGGGTGTTTAAAATAACTTGAAAGTGCCTTAGTAATATTTAAAAGATGTCGAGGGTTCTTAAAAGATTTCAAAGGATTTTCAAGGCTTTTGAATATTTTAGAATGTTTAAAAATATTTCAATGAATTTTCAATTTATTTTTATAATTTAAAGGAACTTCAACGAATTAAAAAAATTGTAGCAGGGTTGTTTAAAAAAACTTTTAAGTACCTTAATAATGTTTAAAAGATTTCTAGGGTTCTCAAAAGATTTCAAAGGATTTTCAATATTTTAGGGTCTTTTAAAACTTTGATAGCAGCATAATCAATTATCATTTTATTCAATCCATCTCGATTATATTATGTATAATATAGTCGTTATCCTAAATATTTTAGGCTTGAAATTTGTTCTTATGAGATATTTACATTTCTTCAGTCAGTTTCAAGGACAGAAATTTAATTAATAAATAAATACATGCGTTTCTGTTGCCAGGGCAGATTTCGAAACTGTAGAGTAAAATATGTGTGCACGGGCAAATAATCGCATTTAAATTTTGAATTTTTAGATAGGTTACCAAATTGTCTATAATGTAATTTTCAATAAACATCAGCAATGTTATCAAAAACGATCAAATTCTTACCGTATTTTTGCTTTAAATAGTTTACAAAAACGACCAGGAGAATATTTATACGCAAAAATAAATATTGACTTGTAAATCATGAAATATTCGTAACTAGAGGTAAAAGTTGCCATAATAAACTGGGATGACATCATTTTGCCAAAAAATAAAAAGCCAGAATAAGAAGATGTACTTAAGAACTAATTCCCGCAATTAAAAAAAAAATCATAACCGAACTTGAAAACTTCCCAAATTAAAACTTGATGGAAGTAGAGTATGCTATAAATTTCAAATTTTCGAAGTTTTAATATCTCGAAATTTCAAGTTACCAATAAAATCAAGAAAGTAATATTTGATATCTTTCAGTTCTAATATATTTTCATAAAGTTATATTAAAAATTATGTCGGAATTAAATAAGTATTTATTTTGGGCGGAATTTTATATTCATATAACTTGCAATCTTGAGCATTCGAAATTTTACAATTTTGAAAAGTCGGTTTTTAAAATTTCAGTAATTATATAATTTCGAGAATGTAATATTTCGGAAATTTCTAATTTCAAACGGGTCTAGTTGTTGAATCCCCTTTACTTCTTTTTGCTCGTAGCGAGTGGGCTGATTCTTTCTCCGCTGAGAAACAATAATCAACCCACTTTTGCTCCGACTATTTTTTCGTCCGACTTTGCTTTCGAACAATCTAAATTTCAACAAAATAAATTAACTTTCAGCAAAATACAAATAAACAATATTTTTAACAAATAGCAAAATAATTTAAAAAATTTAAATTAATAGTTTAATTTTTAATCAAGAAGTTACATTTTCTACTAGAGTAATTTAACTTTTAACCAAAAATTCGAAAATTTCAACCAACAAGTTTCATGTTCTACCAAAATCAAAGAATATTTAACAAAATACATGAATTTTCTACCAAATATTTTAATTTTCAGTTTATAATGGAAAAATTTTAAACCGAAAATGGAATAGCTACATTTTCAAATAAACAACTTAAATTTTAACAAACAAAAAATAAACTTTTAACAAAATAATTAAAATTTTAAAAATGGTTTAAATTTGTATCAATATGTTTAATTATGTATTAAAAGAGTTTAATTTTCTATTAAATTTTTTAATTATCAAGCCAAAAAGACAAACTTTTTACAAACCAGCTAAATATTTAACCCGAATGTGTGAATTTTCGACTAAAAAAGTTAATTTGCGATAAATAGTGGCATTTACAACTAAAATGATAAATTTTCAACAAAATAGTTGAATTTGAATCAGGGGCCACTCATCATCCGAACCGGACGGATTCTAATTTAAAAGTGCAGGTGCATTGCCAGAACAAATAGTATAATCGGCATAGCTAAATCATTATGAAACGGTAATAAATTTCCTCAAAGAATATTATCATGAGAAAGTCAAGAGGAACTTTTTCCGAAAAAGACGGGCTGTAATATTGACGAAAAAAAATAAGTTTTTAGGAGCATCATACATTTACTTTATTAGTTATTGTAATTACATTTAACATTTACGACGACTTCAGATCACAGACGCTTTATCTTATAAGACCTTAAAATTGGATGAAAGGCTTCTACTAGAGTCTTCCGTATTTTATCTGAGATAAAATGGATACCCGAGCTGCTTTCCCTATCTATTTTTGCCCCCCTATTACCTTGATGACTAGTAGGTGTATTACATTGTAGGTGTATTCCAACAAGAAGATTACTGCTTTCCATTGTTGCAAAGGCTTCACTGTCAAATTTTGATAATACAATAAGTTCGTGGGTTGAGACGGGCGTAAAGACATTCTGTTTTAACAATACTTTAACCCTCACTTGACACACTGGGGTACAAACAACCCCAGTCCTACATTTCCTCAATTTTGATTATGTAAACCTGAAGAAAATGGGCTTGTGACGTCATCTGTTAGTAGTTGCAGGGTTTTGCTGCCCTCTCCAGCTCGTACCATCACACTGGGGTGATCAGTCTCTCTGCGACAGCCGTCCAAAGTTAAGTGGGATAACCTGCACCCCAGTGTGTCAAGTAAGGTTGACTTAGTGAAATCGAAGTGAATTTTTTTTTCTTCTATATATTGACATCAGAGTGAATAAGAAACTAAGTATATTATGTTATACAATGTCTAAATTTTTGAAAAGTATATGACAGTTTTTTTTTAATTCAGATGTATTATTTACAGCCAGAATATTACTTCCGATTGGTCACCGAACAGATTTCCAACAGTAGTCATTCAATTACTTGTGACAATTGGTATACGAGGGTGGATTGATAAGTTTCCGGCCTGACCAAGAGATGGCGCCACTAGGCCTACCTTGAGGTGGCGTTCTATAGTACCATCCTTAGATAG
>NC_046658.1:183137263-183142683 GCF_010883055.1 Belonocnema kinseyi
CAGCCTTGGAGGAGATTATGTTGAGAAATAAAAAAAAAAAATTCTTAAAAACGTTGTTTTTCTTGGTCAGGCCGGAAACTTATCAATCCACCCTCGTACTTCGATATCTCTCCGGCAACGAATGCTCCCTGATCCATTCAACATAAGGGTAACTGAAACTCTGAAGAAAAATAAACGCGAAATCCCAGCCGACTTCATAGTTGCGCCGACAACACGGACAAATGCAAAGGTTTGCCATACGCAGGACTTAACCTTCGTCTCCTACCCTGTAAAAAAAATCTATTAGAGTTTACATCTCTGGTGGATGTAAATAATAAAAGGACCCTCGTGTATCGGAGTAACTTTACGAATCTGTTGTGATATTCCAATGCGGCCGATAATTTTACATGCGAAAATGTAAAATTCATTATGTGAAAGAATAAAAACAAATTTATCAGGGCGAAAGGTTTCGAACACTCGAAAGCTCAAAATTTGTACAATTTCATGGAGATTAAAGAAACACAAACCGGACACGTTACCACTTACCTAAAACACATAAGATACTATGGATATTTTTTTGATGTTTAAATATTCCGTAAAAAAATATGAAATATACGTTTTGAATAACCGCATTTTTCCGTTCTAATAGTAGAAAATGTAAAAGGCAAAATAGGAATAGCTCGAATTTGGTCTATTTTTGTGTGAAAGCTGTCAAAAAAGTTGAACATAGCTGTCAATTTCCTCCCATTAAGAATAAAAATGCTCCAAAATTGAAGGATGAAGGCATCGATAAACAACGAACACGAGAGACGCTTTCGTATTGACATATTATTTGATTAATTATTCTAACTTTTAAATTAATTATAAATAAAAAATTTTACTGTTTTCGCCAGGGTAAAATTAAAGATCTTTGGTAAAATTAAAAATCTCGATGTAATTTTCAATCATAGGAAAGGGATTTTACCGACGCATGGTATTTTTACAAACTGCGACTGAATTTTCCCTTCTGAATGCAAAATTCATACGAAGGACTGTGTAATTTTATTTTTATCGAGTGTGTAATATTACACTGCTGTTCGAGGGTCCTTTTATTTACATCGCTAGAGGATGCAATTTCACATACTTTGGTAAAATCACACAATGAAGCGTGTGATATTTACAATGATACAATATTTAATTTTCTGAAACTTTGTAATTTTACACAAATCTTTTTTTACAATGTACGCTAAAAAAAACAAGAAGTCAAATAAAATCGTCCTTGTAGTTTCCGCTTTCATGCGTGCCGAGGAAGCAACGGATGAGAAGCCGAATATTGTTAGGGATTATAACACAACAAAAGGAGGAACGGACAATTTCGACAAGTTTTGTCATTCCCGTACTGTGGCTGGGAAGACCTGCAGGTGGCCGGCAATGTATTTTTGCGGTTTGTTGGATCAGACAATTGTCAACGCGAGAATTTTGCTCAAATGCAAATTGAAAAATAACGGAAACGATGCCAAGGTTATGGCGAACGACTGCTTGGAAAATTTATATTTCCATCTCGTAATATCGTACTTAAAACAAAGGTATACGGTGGGTACGCTCCGGAGGAATGTTAGACTTGGCATCGCAGGAATTAAAAAAATATATATTGGCACTGAAAGAGCTTTAGAACGCATCAATCTACCTTCTGCAATGCGCGACAGTTTAAAGATAAATTGGTTTCATAATAAATATGACTACGTTTTTTATGTAATTTTTAACATATTCAATCGGTTTTATAACCATACTCTCTTAATTATTGGTTTGAAACAATAAATATTACTCATTATTCTGGTACTAACACAATACTAATTTTTTGCGAAATTCCTCCATTCATTTCTAAGAATAAATACCTTTTTTCAGGGATCATCAAGGAAACCTTTTTTTTCTTGTAGAACTATATTTTGAGCGCACTCAGCTAAATTTTTAGCCATTTTAAAAACATAGTATAAAAGTTATGTTTTTTTGTGTGTAAAACTTGTTATTTTTTCGATTTTTTCGGACAATTCAATTTTTTACAACAGTTAATCTTACTTTTTGGCCATATCATCTACATAATTTCAAAAAGCATACTCTAAAGAACCTATAAGAAATGGACAACTTAAAATAATCAACATCTTATTTTTTATAACATTTTTTGTCGCTGGGGTACAAAGCACCCCAACGTGTCAAATATGTCACACAGCCGAAGTATGTCAAGTAAGGGTTAATATATTTATCGGCAGGAAAAATGTTTCTTCGAAGTTCGAATACTCGATTCCGATTCTTATTGGAAGTAAGCCGAATAAATTGAAGTTCGTCAAGTGTATATTTAACTCCGTTTGAATCAAAAGTCCAGACAGGTAGAGTCATAAATCTGGCTGAAGAAGATCTGGCTCTGGCACGAAGAGTAGGCTCGGTAGAAGGAAGAGTCCCGGATCTGACATAAAGAGGAGGTTTGGCAGGAGGAAGCGTCCCGGATCTGGCATAAAGAGAAGGTTTCGCAGGAGGAAGAGTCCCGGATCTGGCATGAAGAGGAGGTTTGGCTGGAGGAATAGTCCTGGATATTTCATGAAGAGAGGGCTGGGCTTAAGGAAGAGATCTGTCAGAAGAATGTTGTTTGTCAAAAAAGGAAGAAGATGCTTTGCCACGAGGAATGCCAAGAATAGGTTCACCATTAGGCAAACACTCGAACTGTGCACTTGTCTCTTTTTAACACCTTGTTCCAATTTTTACGGCAGATTAAATTTTCATTTCGAAGCACGTATCTCCGAACTGCCGCAAAACGATTATTCATGGAAAATTGTATGCACCGTTTGAAGGGCGCATCTTAATACTTGTCCAGCCCTATCGCTATGGAGAATAGAAATAAGGAGGTCAAAGTAATTTTACGTAAAGTGAGCAAGTTAGCGGATCAAGTTTCATTCTCAAATATTCCGAGTGTGGCGCTAGTGTTTGAAATGTGAGGCGTGCGATGCGTCGTAACATTATATGTGGATTTCCATATTGTACCTTATGAGTTGATTTCTGGGCACTTGAAATATTTTACTTTTTGTATTTGAGCATGATTCGGTATATGGCGGACAAATTTTATTTTCCACGTAAATTCAATGTACGTTTTGTTTACGAAATTCGGACAAATTACGTATCAGTAAGGAATATTTTTCGAGTTATATTTTATAACACATAAATTTTGAATTCCTGGTATTAAATTCGAATTTATTTCGAAAAACTCAAATAGAGCACTCATTTATTTACCAATGAAATTAATAATAACTTTCAATGTAAATGCCAAAGTATAAACGATCCACATGGTAATGTGAAAAAAGGTTCAATCAAAAATGCAAGTTTTACAATAATAACTTTTGTACGTCACAAAGTTTTTTTTGTTAAAGATAATCTTTTGTTTTAGCAGCAATAACATTGAAAATATTATTGCAATTTATAAACGTGATATTAAATACATTTTTCCGTAAGACAGTTTATTACTGGCTTTTTATCATTAGCCACGGTTTCAGTCAAGTTCGACATTTGGCGACATTTAAATTCACGAGCGTATATCACGCCATAGGCACGTTGTTACTTACGGTCCCACTAAGAAAACGAAAAATTCGAAACGGAAAAACTGCTCGGAACCATATAGTTTAATTTTCTACCATCTCTTTACATTTTCGAGACAAAAAGACGCATTTTTGACAGAAACTTTTAATTTTCAATAAAAAATTTTATTTTAACAAAATAGTTAAATTCTTAACAAAAGTATTGAACTTTCCGCAAAATATTTGAACTATTTACAAAATAGCTGAATTTTCAACCAAGAAGAATTATTTTCCATTAAGAAAATTATTGCTCTACCAAGTAGTTGATATTTTAACTATAAGAAAACTGCTGAGAAAAAATCGTTAAAATTTCTGTAAAAACACAATTATCAGCAACAAAAAAAAACGAATTATCTTTCATTTGAATCTGAATAAATCAGATATAATTTATAACAAAATAGTTGAAACGCCAACCAAACTGATAAACCTTTATTCAGTAATATCAATTTCCTGCATAAATAAACGTTAGAGGGACCCCCACCTCTACCGCGACCATCAAGTTATTTTTGTAAAGGTACGTTTATTGTGTGTGCCGGTTTTTTTATAGATGTATCCCTTGTAAGAAACTTTATCAACTGTGTATGTACCAAAAAATCACAGATTGATTTAAAATAAATAAGCACCATCAATAATGAATCAGATAAATAAAACCGATTCTCGGTCTAGTAATTTCTAGAACTATTGGCCCACACAGCCTCTCAGCTGTAGGGCCTAGAGAAGGTTGCGGCTTTTTTCTGAAAAACACGAGCAGCCTAGCGGAAAGCCATAGTACGTGGATACTCACATGCGGAGATTATGCAATATTATGCATTTCAATAGGAAACGATTCAGACAGTATGACGTGACAATTATACATTTCCTTGATATAGTTCAATATTCCAACTAATATAATGGAACCTAAAAATAACTCAAATATTTCGCGGAATAGTAAGCTTTGCAAGATGACGTCGCAGACAGTCATGCTAGGATAGGTGGAATTGTGAGACATCAGAAATGTTAGTACTTGGAACTGCGGTGACCACTATATCTCTGAACTGGATCATCTGAAATTAAAAAACCAAACAGATTTCGTTAAAGTAATGTTAAATCTAGTAATTAATCGAAGGATTAAGCAAAATAAATTTTTTTGACAAAATGACGGGTTTTCTAAAGAAATCGATTTTTGATCAAAATTTCGGCCTTAAATTGTTTATAAAAAAAAATATTTATCAATTAGAAAAAATCTTCGATTAATTACTGAAAAATATATTTAAGAAGCTCGTGTTAAAATTTGAGACAAATCGGTTTAGCTGTTTTCGAGTAATGTTGGTCACCAACTTTGAAAACACCATTTTGGGGAAAACGCGTTTAAAGTTTGAAAAGCAATTTACATGGGATAAAAATTTTTTTTAACTTACATGGAGTCGTCTATTCCAGGACCATATAATACACCCTCCATCGCTTCGGCAGCTTCTAATAACTCGAGCTGATGTTGTCTGCGGGCTATTCTTTCATCTCGAGTGCTCTCACGCGCTCTGAGATCGGAAATGTTCACGCGCTGCTCATCTTCTTTTTCGGCATATGAATGCGCATTGGGCCTTTTCAAATTTGCGTGTAACTTCGAAAATGTTCACCGGAATGACATGAAATTTTCTGTGTGTATTCTTAAATATATGTACATTAAGAAAATAAAATTTAAAAAAATCGATTTTTTGAAAATTCTAACTGTATATAACCCCTTAACCTAGAAGCTTTTCATTTTGTTTGATGCCTGGCTTAGCTAGCGCTAACCTAGAGTTTTAAGGTAATTAACTGCTTAACGAAATGTTGAAGGGCGCGGATCCAGAGGGGAGGCCACGCCCC
>NC_046658.1:183142693-183145703 GCF_010883055.1 Belonocnema kinseyi
CCTCAAGTCCAAACTCGAAATTTTCAAATAAGATAATTAAAGTTTATTATATATAATACTGGAAAGCAAATTTCCTCCTTTAATACGGTTATAGAGAAAACATCAATTTTCAGCGTGTATTTTCCAAATGTAGCGCCCCTTTTATATCACGTAGTTACGCATAGATACTCTGGTCACGTATATCAATGTTACAATGTATTCCCAACACTGGCGCTGTCACTCTTGCGTCGTATCCGCGTGCGGCAAGAGAGCCTGACAGCAAATGTAGACTCCCAACCATGTAATTCTCGCAGCCAATCAGGGTCTCGAATTCTCTCATGGATGTATGAGATATCATTTTATTGTGAATAACCCATCGACGTATAGAAATGGATCGGTAATGCTGTGGGGAGAACGGTCATGGGCTCTAGACAGAGAAAAACATATGAGACGTAGACCTATCTCTTTCTAGATAAAGCTGATTGGTCGAGAATATTTTCTTTGGGTGAAGTTTGGCGCAGCACATGACCGTGCTTTGTGTCGCGAGTGCCCCAATAATGCGACGTTTATCGCATTTTTCAGAATTGATTTATTTATAATTTATTTGATTATAATTTATTGTAAATAAATATAAAAAATGGTGGCAGCTTGTGTAGTTTGTGGGCGTTCCCTACCGAAAAGAATCTTTAAGTATATACTAAAAATTCTTTAGGTCAAAGAAGCTCAGAGAAATTCTCCGCAGGCACACAGGTAGATATTTATAAAGCTCCAGGAAGCTCGTTTAAATGGTCTGAAGGCTTTAAAATATCCTTTCCGAAATTGAAATAAGAATACGATCACAAATAACAAGCAGAGAGGCTATCTCAATAGAGTAGCCGACACTCAAGGGTCCTTTGTTAAGCTTTCGAATTAAAATTTAGAAGTAGATTTTTTTTAATTTCATAGTTAACAGCCTAAAACATAATAATTCGGAATCTGTGGGTTTCGATGACTTCAGATATCTAACTTTTTTTTTAATGGTTAAAATTGGAAGTAATAAAACGTTTCTCGTAAATGGAATGAGATATGCCAAAAAAGACAACATTTTTTAATTCAACTAGAAAATTTTATATCAGTATATAAGTTATCATTATAAATAAGTATAATGAGAAAATTCATCAATTAAAAAAAAGTGTTAATAATTTGAAGAGAAATTTGAAAGGGGAGAGCGGATTAGCCACGACCAACTACTGTAAATAACTCTGCCCGCCCGGTACGTGACGAATACAAAAGGAACATTATATTACGGCCGCACCACTCTTAAAAGGACCACTAAAAGGATCTTGAAAAGGACCCACATATCTCAAACTATCTCCGAGATTATTTTGTTTCAAATCGACTTTGTTTAGAGACTCAAATGGGCCAAGCTATTTCGCTAAAGAAAACTCAGAGATTTCTTTCGGTAGGGTTGTCAAGACGTTTATATGGGGGTATGTTTTACACGTAAGTAAAGTTATTGAATCTAGTAAAATAAAAAATGTTACAGCAAAAACAAAATTTCAAAATATGAAGTTTTGTACCTATGCAATACAAATGATTTTTTTTATGGTATAGAAATATTGTTCAAATTTTTGACAGTTTTTACATTATTTTTGAACTCACAAAACGATTATTATTGTAGCATTTTCAATCCAATTTCAAGACGAATTTAAGGTTACCAAGTTTTTAAAATAATCTATCTGAAACAGATTATTTTGCATAAATGTTCTTTGAAATTCAATTTGTTATAACTACAATTTTTTAATGTATTGTTTATATATATTTTTTTTAACCGTACAGAATATTTAGGCAATACCCGGGGCCACCAATTTCAGTTCTCTCCAAAGCGTTACCGGTCCATTTCTATGTGTCGATGGAGTAACCATGTAAGTTGAACAGTGATTGCATACATTAAAAGAAAATAAGACTTAAAAATCAGAAGATTGTGCTTTTAAAAAATGGAAAAATGTCAGATTTATTTAACTACATAATTTTTATTGATTCTTTCATGAAAAATTGTTGAGAAACCAAGCACAAAATATGTATTATCATTCGAGAAAAAAGAAATTAGGTTCTGAAATATCATGATTCAGGGTGACCGCTGGACCGGGAAACTGGGAAATGACCGGGAATTATTTTAGACCTGGAAGTGACAGTGAATTTTTTCTTTGACCGCGAATTTTACAAGCTTTTAGAAAAAAAACATATCCAATCACTTGAAATATCAAAAATTTTATATCACAATATATATAATACAATTTAAAATAAGTTTGATTTCAACTTTTTTTTTGAATGCGAAGCGTAATTCTTAACTTTTTCAATCATGAAATCATTAAGGGCATGTGACACAGGTAAATGCCTAGTTTACCGACCTCACTTTTTCAGTTCACTGATTTTTTTTTGAACCTAAGAACTTTTTTTGTAAATAAAATATCGAGCTGAAACTTTGGGAAATGTATTATAGTACAATAAAGTACGTTTAGGTACTGCATTTTGCTAGGAACTTCATTGAAAATTATTTCATCTTTTTTCTGAACCTCGACATTTCTTGAACGTTCGAACTTTTTTTATACATAAAATATCGGTCTCAAACTTTGAGAAATGCAAGAGCCGAAAGAAAACTACGTTTATGTATAAAGCCTAATAATAAAAGATGGTAAAAAAAAATTTCAACTATCAATTCCATCGGCATTAGCCGGTAAAGTTGTACACGAAATTACGAATCCTCTAGAGCCTCGTCTAGTGGCCGCCAGGGTGAAAGTGAAGTTCCTACCAAAATGCAGTACCTAAAGGTACTGTATTGTACTCTAATACATTTTCCAAAGTTTCAGCTCGATATTTTATTTACAAATAAAGTTCTAAAATCTTTTACCATAACAATTTTCCATTTTAGATTTTTATTTTTTAGAGGGCATTTTTCATTTAAAGAATTTTAAAGTGAAGTTTGGAAGGCTGACTCAATAAAAGATTAAAAGCTTTTGCGATTGAAATTTTTTGACATACAACGTTTTAA
>NC_046658.1:183145803-183173012 GCF_010883055.1 Belonocnema kinseyi
ACAGATCTTCACTTCTAAAATCTTTTACCATAACAATTTTCCATTTTAGATTTTTATTTTTTTGAGTGCATTTTTCATTTAAAGAATTTTAAAGTGAAGTTTTGAAGGCTGACTCAATAAAAGATTAAAAGCTTTTGCGATTGAAATTTTTTGACAAAAAACGTTTTAAGTTGATCAACTGTAAAACTAACTCAAACTTAGAACGTCACAGTGTTAATTTTATTGTTCTGTACAAACAAATATTTATTTATGAGTGAAAATGTTGAATTTTTATGTGCGAATAAAAAATAGAAATGTATTCATTTAGAAAAAATACGAGTAAGTTGTGGAAATCCTTTTAATTTTTGTATTAAAATTGTAAACCTTTTAAGGATTATGAAAGGTTTTATTTTAATATAGTTAAAAATTGTCTTAAGAATTCTGGTAAAATCCAAAATTATTTTTTTATTTCGAAAAATTAATTTCAGCAGAATATTGAGAATATTTCAAAACAATAGAAAATTTTGATAAATAAATAACAATTGAATAGTTATAAATTTAAAAAAAATTGGAATAAGTTTAATAGATATTTAGAGATTTTTAACAAGTTCAAAAATAAGTTGAAACTTTAAAGTATGTCAAATTTTTTTTTTAAAAATGTAGATTTTTAAGTTTTCAAACAAAAAATTTAGAAGCTTTTAAAGCATTTTGAAAGGTTTCAAAATAAAAAATAAATTATTTAGATTCCTTACAAAATTGATAATAATTTTTATTTGGAAAAATTAACGACTCAAAATTAAAATAATTTAACTTCTAATTTAAAAAGTGTTCGATAAAAAATTTTAATCTTTCAGTTTATAATGTTTTTAACTTAAAATTGCTTGAAATAATATAATTTTTGAAAATTCATTTACTTGTTGATTTATTCTTCAATTCAGCGTATTAAAAATGATAGGGATCACTTATAAATAATACAAGTTTTGATTCGTTGAAACGATTTTCTCATACAAATAATTTTTTAAGAACAAGAAAAAATCTGCCTCAGTCCGGGTTTGAACCGGACGAAGAATAACTTTAAAATTTTTATTAACCTCCCCCTTGAGAATCGAGGAGAGAGGGTAATTATTCCCCCCCCCCCCCCCAAGCCCTTCTCTGGATCCGCGCCTGAGTGTTGATCTAGTTTACAGATGTGTCTGTGCACGTTCTTATATTTTTCTTTTACGTGAAAGGAATAAATGGATTTACGCAACTTTTCCGGCCTCCCCAAGTTACTAGGTTTTAATGCAACTACATTGGTTGTTATTATGTTCAGTGTTTAGTCTACTTCATATTATACTTTACCTTATCCGTTGCCCACCTTATCTACAATAAAGATAATACTGATTATTCTAAGGCTTTCTTAAATAGCGTGCGAATGTTAGTGGATAAAAAAATAAACATCATTTATTCAATTTTCCATATAGCACTTTCGAAAAGAGTACTTCAAAAACAATATAGGCGTGGGTCAGTGACATAGTATATTAAACACATGAGTGGGAAGTGCATGATAAGATGTTATTGCTGTTTACATTCAAGGTACCCAATATGCACCACGCGAGGTTGCTAAATCGAACTCTAGCATCTTTTGCACTTAAAAAAGACGCTTTTTGATGAGCATTTATGTTTACTATTCTTTCACTGTGTTACTTACATCCATGAACATATTTAAGAGAGCTTCATCGGTATATCTTACATTCGAATGATGTCTAGCATAGCTCAAGAACCATAAAATATGCATTATTATTTTCTTTTTACCTTACATCACAAATTGAGTTATTTCTGATATTCAAGTTCAATTTATAATAATTACCTATTTTAATTTCTATAATGGTTAATTAAATCCGGTTTGAATCGCGCGCCAACGGCGACCAATGAGAGCTGCTGTGATAGGCAAGCGCAGTTGCTCAAAACGCCAAAGTTGGCATTATTATTATTATTATTATTATTATTATTATTATTATTATTATTAATATTCTGGGTTGAGACTGTCACAGCCCCTGACGCTTGATTGATCCCGTTGCCTCTCCTGGTAAGCCTTAAGAATGGCCGTAAAGCCCTTTCCATAAAGAGAGGACCGCAGTCACGCTGTTGACTTATATTTCAGGCTCGCTGATGCAGAAACTGCCTGTGAGTTTAACACGTTTCCCCGCAATCGCAGGGCAGTGACAGAGAAAATGAGTGGAAGTCTTATTGTCCTTTCCGCACAGACGACAGAGGGGACTTTCTTCAAGTCCAATCTTATGTCTGTGATACCGGAGGTTTCCATGTCCTGTAAACATTTTTGTTAGGACTTTGACTTCATTCCTCCTGAACATAAGTATTTATTTCGCTCGATGAGTGTTTAGATTTGAGCCCAAGAGTGTTTTAGCCTGCCTGCAGCCTGAGACCGAATCCCATGCATTCTGATGTTCCTCGGTCAGCCATGCGCCATCTAGATGTAAAGACAGACTATATTGGTGGGTCAAATTAGGTCAATCCTTGAAGATGGCTTAAGCAACTATCTCTAGAAGGTTAAATTAAGAGGTTCGAATCAATTATCTCAGAGTTTCGGCTTGATAATCTCAGACGTTCGACTCGAGCGTCGTAGAGAGGCGATCTGATCATCACAGAGGGTTGAATTGATCATTCTGAAGGGTTGAATCGTTTGTCATGGAGGGTCGATTTGACCATCTCAGATAGTCGACTTGATCTCCACGAAAATATTAGGAGGTCGATTTGATTATCTTACATGTTCTATATTTGTTGTCCTTTTCCTATTTAATTCAGTGTCTCCCTTATAAGAGATTGTTAATTATAAAATTAAGTGTAACCTATAAAACATGAGAATTTATACGAAATACATCAATTCTGAGAACATTTTCTATTATGTGTCGTTAGCAAGGTGCACTACATAATCAGATATTCAAAAGCAGTGCACATTGACAATATATTTGAAGCACGAAAGGCTAAGGACACGAAAAAGTATCACTGTACTGTAATAAATGTTAATATTTTAAACATTTGAGTGAAATCAGAAACCAGTATCCCCTATCTCGTTACTTTCTGCTTCATCAATGAATGCTGCACATTTTGGCATATTTTCAAGTTGAAACGACGCGGTATTTATAATCCCTTGAAAGCATCAAATATTAAGTTGACAATTCAAAAGAATCAGCTTAATTCATTTTTCATCATGTACTATCTTATGCACTTTACTCTCCACAAATGTTCGAAATATAAGTTCAATAAATATCCAATTTCACGCTGAACGGCTTAACGACACACAAAATGAATTTTTAAACAAAAAGATGAATTTTTTTAGTTTAAAATTTTTTCCAAACTAAAAACAAGTTTTTTACGAAAAATGGAATAGTTAAATTTGCAGTTAAAAAGAACTTGTTAAAAACGAATTATCCGCAAGTTTAATTTAGCCAAGAAAAATGAACTTTTAACGAAATATTTCGGTTTTCAAGCTAAAAAGTCGAAAGCTTTAGAAAACAGGTGCAATTTTGAACTAAACTCATGAATTCCCGCCTCGCACTCTTGAACAGTCTCGGTGGCCCATGCGGTAAACACTAGCCTAGCAAGGGAGTTGTTCATCTCCGGAGAGTCGTGGGACCGGTACCTCTAGAGAAAAAGGTTTTCTCTAAGTGCTTAAGGCTGTTGCTCTTGGTGGTTCGGAACCCACCTTAAACTGTAGGTCCCCCTTCCACCACCAAGTAAGTGTGTGGAGGGTGTGTAAAGGAATAGAGAAGGTGTAAGAAAAATGTAAACCCTTAGGGGACACATTAGAAGCTTCCACTACTATTACTAACTAAGAAGTTGAATTTTCGAACAAGTTGTTCAATTTTGAATAGTACAAGATTAATTTTCAACGAAAAATATAATTATTGATGTTCAACTCGTTTGTTAAAAATCGCCGTTTTGGTTCAACCAAAACGGCGATTTTTAACAAACGAGTTGAACATTTAAGACTAGTAATTAAAGTTTAAACTAAAATCCATGAATTTTTAACAAAAAATGGTAAAGTTATTGATATAATTTGCCTACAGCTAAAAAAACAGATCTTCAACCTGCACAAAAAAATTGTTTAACAATGTATTTAAATTTTCAACCACGGAGGTGGATCTTTAACTAATCAAAAGAAATTTTAATAAAGGAGTTCAACTTTAAACCAACTTGTTAAATTTCCAAAATAAACCAATTTGGCACTTATTCTTTTTCTATATTCCTAATATTTAAAGAAGTTTCACTCGTGAAAAAAATTAATCCCATCAAAAATTCTTAAAGATGAAAACTTTTGAATGGAGACAGCTATGAACATTCTATCGCCAAATTGGTTTACAGGGTCTGCTATACTGCTAATACTGTCATATTTATTTTGTAAATAATCGAATTATTCAAATTCATTTTTTGTTATTTTCAAAATATTTACTTAAACAAAAACAAACTTTTTTATAAAAATGATTTATTTCAATCAAATCTGGACCAAAATTTTTTTTTCGCGCATATCATTTTAACTGCAACAAAATATATTTCTAAAACAATTCTGGAGAAGAATATACAAAAATAGAAAAAAAATATTCTTATTTGATCCTGCTCTTAACCTAATTAATAATAGGCATTTTTTAGCACTAAACAAATATTTTCAAATTGCATGGTTCTGGCTCCAATTATATTCGAATCATCATGAAGAGACTATTGTTGACACCTTAAATCCAATTATATTAATATTTTCCAAACAATGAAGCTTAAACATTTTTATCGTGATGTTCCACTTTCCTCTGAATAATAATTTTTTTCGAAAAATATCTCCATAAAGTACAGGTGCACTACCAGAAACAATAGTCAAGTTGGAATATGTGAATCATTAGTAATCGAAAATAAATTTCCTAAAAACATATTATCTTGAGGAAGCACCCCAACGTTGAGAGTATACATAAGAACAACATAACATGAAATTATTTTAAATGAATCTGTTATATCATCAGTGAATGTTACCTTACCGACAGTACATCAACCCTCCAATCCATGAAGGCAGAAAATCTACACAATATCGATCAAGTTAAGAATCTTCGATTAGCGTTATTTTCTTGAATTAAGAGTTTTGTGGTTCGATTCCCAATGGAGTGAAGATGGAGTAGGATCTTTTTTTCAAGAAATAATTTTAATTTGAAAAATATTATTTTCCATCTAGTCTTATCAAGACTTTAAGTATTTTCTGTTATTGAATATTCTTAACTTGATCGATATTGTGTAGATTTTCTGCCTTCATGGATTGGAGGGTTGATCTACTGTCAGTAAGGTAACATTCACTGATGATATAACAGATTCATTAAAAATAATTACTTGTATCATCAACACCTAGCTATAAATTAGCGTTTTTTTTTCTTGAAATAAGAGTTCTTATTCTGGTCACTCTAATAGCTTAATTGGAAAAGTACCTCACCGGAAATCAGAAGTTTTGTGGTTCGATTCCCAATGGAGGAAAGATGGAGTAGGATCCTTTATTCAGGAAATTATTTTAATTTAAAACATAACATGATACCTCAGTTTCAGGTCAGACCTGAAGAAGTGAACTGCAATGCTCACCAAACGTCAGCAAAATTCGTAGTTTTTTAAACGAGTGAAGCCCGAAATATCTTTTGTTATCAAAATAAATCATCTTGAAAGCATTAAATCTATTATTAAAGAACTCTGCGGGGAGAGTATTCTTACTAAAACCAACAATTCTCAAGGTAAGCTACTAACATCCTTAGCTTTTTTGAAACGGTGCAGGGACAACAAAATCGTCCCAAAATTGTTACAACTGAAAAATAATTTGGGAACATCTAAATCCAAATCAATTCTGCATACTACAAGTTTGCTTTCCGTGAAAGAAATAATACAACCTACCAAATTTCTTTTGCACACTACCTCCAAAAAACTATTAAAACTTCAACTTTTCTTATCAAACACTCCCTAATTTGACATTTGGTCCACATTGGACCGCATATCTTTTGACCAATCCCAACGGATTAAAGAGCCTTTCACTTAAAAACACAAAAAATAACATTTGACAAATTACTTCCAGTTAAGCAAACACAACTAACATAAATAGTAAAAAACATCTTTGACCATCCTCTCAACATTGAAATGATTTCAGCCTTATCTAAAGGACATCATTTTAGAACTCATAAGAAATACCCTTCCTCCCGAAAAAGCGAACGACATACGACGTAGGACGGCTAACATTTTACGCCAAGCTCACTTTGCTTCCTCAAATTTAACAAAACAAGAAAAAAATTCAATTAAAGAGCTCAATCAAAATAAAGATATTATAATATTACCCTTAGACAAAAGAAACACAACAGTAATAATGAATAAAGAAGCCTATAACAACAAAATCATGGATCTTCTAACTGAAGACACATACACAAAACTTAAAACGGACCCTACAAACACAATTGTCAGTAAATCAAAAAACCCTTCTTAAAGACTGTAAACTTGACAGCCAAACAATATCTAAATTGATACCTACTAATCCCATATCTCCAAGACTTTACTCGCTACAAAACTAAATCCTTTTACCGGACACTCCATCACTCCCGTCCAATACTTATTTGACTTTGTCAAAAAGATACAACAGATTCACATTCAACCCCAGGACATTATAGTGAGTTTCGATATAGTATCTCTCTTTATGAAAGTATCAATCTCTGATACAATTGATAATATTGACTCTTTTACAAACTTTCCTTCCGAGCTCGTACCTTTGATAGAACGCTGTCTCAAGAATACTTACTTCTCGTTCAATAACCACTTCTATGAACGAACCTCAGGGGCAGCAATGGGACCCCAATCTCCTCTGCATTAGCCAATGTCTTTATGGAACATCTAGAAACTAAAATCTTCAACCAAGGAAATAGAACAGAACGGAAAATTGCCTTTCTTGGACGTATTAATTTACAAAAGTTCTGATATCACATTAGGACATGAAGTTTACAGAAAACCCACACACGTAAACAGATACCTAAATTCCTCCTCCCACCATCACCCATCTCAAAAACAATCTGTCATCAACTCACGTGTATACAGAGCTGCCTCCATAACAGATAAAGATAACTTACAAAAGGAATTACAAAACATTAAACAAATCCTAATACAGAACGATTATACAAATAAACAAATTGATAAAGCAATAAGAAAATACACTCAAAAAAAAAACACAAGTCAACACAACCTACGAAACAAAGACAGAGAAAAACCCTACCCTACATTTAAGGTGTCACAGAACAAATAGGAAGAATTGTCTACAAACACAACATCCAAGTGACATCCGGTGAGCCAACGTATAAAGGAACATGAGGGTAAAATCAGGCTAAAACATTTCACGCAATCAGTTCTAGCTGAACATCATATCGTAACAGGACATAACATTTTATTTGACAGAACAACAGTCTTTGGAAAACCACACAGCATCGTTCCAAAAAAACGTAGAGCAGCAATCGACATCTTAAAACACCCTAATAACATCAATAGGGACAATAGATATAATGCCAATCCGATTTGGCTTTCCATCCTTCCGAGTCTTAAAAATAAAAAGACTTGATTGGGCAATCAGGTTCGACCAGTCCTCACGTTGGGGCACTTTGGCCAATCACAGGCATCGTATAGAGTATACAGAAAAATGACATAACCTGATACCTCAGTTTCAGGTCAGCCCTGAAGAAGTGAACTACAATGTTCACGAAACGTCAGCAAAATTCGTAGTTTTTTACACGAGTGAAACCCGAAATATCTCTTGTTATGACAATAACATTCTGTTTAACGAAACATTTTTCACCTATATTACATCTAGATTGAATGTAAACATAATGAAATTTCTGAAAAATGACACAATTTGCAATAAAATGTTTAATAATAATTTTTATTTTAATATAATGCCCATTTTTTAATGAAAAAAATAAGGCAATGAAAATACTTTTGTTCCAATACTAATGCATATTATGAAAGGTAATATTATAAATTTATTGGAATCATATACATTTTTCAGGGTAGCTAAGAATAAAATGTAATGTAAAATAAGAAACAAATAATAAAATAATCATTAAAAATAAGAGTTGTACGTTATTTTGCAATATCTGAATAAACGGCCCCCAGACCTAGGTACAGAAATAAATATATTATACATTTGATATAATATAGTTGAACATGATGTAAAAGCATTTTCGAAGAAATCAAGTGCGAAGCATGAGATACGTGATTAATATGCCGTAATTGAGGTTATAACCTCCACTGTCGACGACTTATGTTATAATTCTTTTCGATAATAGGTTATTTTTAGCAGTCTCGTATCAAAGAGAGAGATATCAAAGACACTTTAAAGGATTTTAAAAGACTGTAAGTGATTTTAGGAAATCTCAAAAAAATTTTAATTTTTTCAACGAATTTAAAGGGATTTTAAAAGATTTGAATGAATTTTAAGCAATTTCGAAAGATTCTAAATTATGTTTAGGATGTTAAAAGGACTTTAAAAAATTCGAAAGGGTCCAGGGTTTTCGAAAAATCTTAACAGATTTATAAGAATTCAAGTAATTTTAAGGATAAGGGACCTGGCGGGATTTTACAGTTTCTTATTAGAGGATTTAAAAATAATACGAAAATAATTTTAAAAGGTTTAAGGATTTACAAGAGATTTTATGTCAAATATAGTGTTTTTTTTAATATCAAACGAGTCATTGTAAAGTTATTAAAAAGATTTTAATGAATTTCAAGAGATTTTAAGGGATTAAAAAATATATATAAGAATTTCCAAAGATTTTAAGGAGTTTAAGTAAATTTAAAGGATTTTAATTGATTTTAGTCAGGTTTGAAAGATTGTAAATGAGTTTAAGGACGTCAATGGGAGTTTGACGATTTTCAAGAAATCTTACTTTCCGGGATTTTAAAATAATTCAATAAGGTTTAAGGATTTATAAAAGAGTTTATAAGATTTTAAGGCAGTTTTAGTAACTTTAAAGGATGCCAAACGTGTAATTAAAAAGTTTTTTGAAAATAAGTCAAGGGATTTGAAAAAATTTAAAGATTTTAAGGATTTTCAAGAGATTTGAAGGAAGTTAAGAAAATTAAAGAATTTTCAGAGATTTGAATTTATTTTAGCCAATTTCGAGAGATTTCGAAAGGTTTTAAAATATTGTAAATAAGTGCAAAAAAATCGATTTAACTCTTTGAAAAACATACTTTAACGCTCTACTAAAATTAAAAAATGGGCACACTAACTGTCATAACAATGAAACCTAACCTTAACCACACCACATTATTTTTTTTTCTTGATGTATTGTCCAAATCGCACATTTTGCAAATTGCCAACAATAATTAAAGAAATTACTTTTCTATCTAGAAAGCAAATCGATATCGCGATTTTTCACATACTTCCGTCTAAGAAAATTAAAACGGGTCATTTTCTCTTCCGTACATTGTCGAAATGAGTGAAAACAAGATGATCATATTGACCATCTTGAAAGGATATCTTGATTATCCCTGATAGTGAGTTTGACCTTCTTGTAGCAGTGAAAAAATTCTGGACGGCTATTTAGACCATGTAGAATAACGGACTAGCTCTCGAAACTTACACTCTCTAAGTTTGACCACCCACTTTTCTCCGTGCATACACAAGCACGAAATCCAAGGTCCAAGCTCCACATGCAGTGGCGAGTCCAGCGCTCGAGCGCAAATACTCAAACCTCGATATCTCGGAAAGTAAGTTTGGGCCCTTGGGTCGAAATAAAAATACGTGCCTAATGGATTTTGATGTACTTTCACCCTGCAAAGCCCTTATCGAAATAAGACTTCAGGAAATCAGGCAGACCGCGAAGTTTTCTTCAACAAAAGGGTTACGTTCAAAAATGACTGTAAAGTTGTTGTAATGGCCATATCATTGATGTCGAGCATGAAATTTCTAGAAACCCGAAATACTTTTGGAAGCATTTTGGAGATAAAGAAGTCAGAACTGATCAGGAAATCGCCAATTTATTTTCAGATAACTATGTTTTCGTTTATGAGACGAATACTTTCGAATTATATTAACTAAATTTTAACCTATGTTTGAACAAATTCGGTTTACAGAGCCTAGCATTACTGCCAATCCTGCGATATTCTATAAATATTCGAATTGTTTACATTTATTTTTGGTAATCCTCGCGATATTTAATACATCAATTGCAACCTATTTTAATGAAAAGTATATATTTCAATCTAATGTAGCGTAGAAAAACGTTGATCCTCAAAAGTATGCCGATTCGGTGTTGTTTTAAGTTGCAGCAAAAATAAGACACTGAAGAATGAGAATACAGCTACTTTCATGTTACATCTTCAAAAAATGACGTATGAACATTTGCATTGTTACAGAGCTTTCTATATGAGGAAGTCAGAATCATTTATCACTTTACTTTCAAATAATAATTTTTCTCTGAATTTATCTCAGTCAAGTGCAGGTATTATAGCAGAAACTATGGGAACACTTTCATAGTTAAATCATTATGAACCCTTTAACAATTCTCCTGAAAGATTATTACCGTGAGGAAATGAAGGTTAACTTTTTTCCGAAACATTCTTGCGTTCGCATTTGCAAAAAAAGAAGCTTCGAGAACAACAATACATTTACTTGTATTATTTGTAATTACGTGTTATTTGTAACATTTAAGATGAATTCGTATTACAAATAGCTTATTTCATAATAGTGTGAGATCGGGTGACAGGCGCCTACTGGAATTTCCCGTATTTCACATGGGGTCAAATGGGTAATCGCGCCGGTTTCCATCTTTATTTTTGCACGTCTTCTACCTCGATAGCTGGTAGGTGCATATATTCCAACAAAAAGATTACTACTTTCCAGTATTGCAAATGCTTCACCGTCGGATGTTGATAATACGATAAGTACTTGGCTTGGGACGGGTGCAAAGACATTGTGTCTTAACATTACTTGAATATGTTTACGCGCAGGAAAAATGTATCTTCGAAGCTGGAATACTCGGTTCAGATTCTTCTGGGAAGTAAGCCGAAACAATTTAAGTTCACCAAGTGTATATTCAAATCCGGGTGAAGTACAAATAGAGGTAGGTGGAGTCATGAACCGGGCTACAGGAGACCTGGGTCTCTCACGAAGAGTGGGCTCGGCAGGAGGAAGAGTTCTATTAGTAGAATTTTGCCTTTCAGAAACAGAAGAGGAAGATGCTACGCCACGAGGAACAAAAGCAATAGGGTCACCATTAGGCAAACACTCAAACTGTATACTGAATTCTGCAACAAAAAAACAGAGAAATAATTTTTATCCGGCACAGACATTACAAAGGCGCTTTTTATTACCTCGTTTAAATTTTTATGGTAGATTAGATCTACAGTTTGAAGTGCGTATTTTCATACTTGCTCAGAACTACCGCAATGAAGAATAGAAATAAGGAGCTCAAAATAATTTTTCGAAAAATGAGCAAACTTGCGGATAAAGTTCCCTCGGTATCCATTCGTGACAAACATATTTATCCGCATAAGGCTCTAAGTGCAAATTCACAGTTATGACCTTATGACATGCTTGCAAAAAAACAGAAAAATTAGATTTCGTTCTAATTTGCAGTAAGGGACAAAACGTCGAAGCATAACGTGGACTGCGGCGAGGCATTCTGTGTGGATTTCCATATGTTACTTTATAGGTTGATTTCCGCGTATTTAAAATCTTGGAATTGTCAATAAAACTGCGGACAAAGACACGTTTTCAAGATACACAGGGAACCCTTAATTTCAATTTTTATGTTTAAGCATGATTCGATCTGAGGCGACAAATTGCGTATCAGTAGGGAATGTTTTTCGTATTAGATTGTTCATAACACTTATTTTGAACCACTTGGGATAAATTGGCATATAAATTGTATTTAAATAACACATACATATTATAGTATTATATTTACCACAAGAATTAAGAATAACCGTCAAGTTTAAGACCAGAGTATAAAGGATCCGCATTTCTTCCAATTACGAACCAGAATTTAGATGACTGAATTAATGTTCTGATGTTTTATTAGAGTTTATATAACTCATTATCTCATACATTATAGGCTTTAATCTCGTTGTACCGAGATATTTATTATTTTTCATGAATTAGTACAAGGAACGAAATGCGATAACGTCAACCGAGTCTATTAAGAAAAAAATCAAGTGATTTTTTCGAATAGTCCTTCTTAAAGAATCGGAGTCTCAATCAGAATTTTTTTTAACCATTTAACAATGTGGTGGACATCTTTCTGAAGGTGTCCATTATTGTTCAAGGGCAAAAATAGTAGTTATTGTAGTTTCTATTATATTATAGTACATTATTATGTAAATTGTAACAAAATTATTTGGAATTATAATAATAATTTTCCTAATAAACATTATCGTGAGGAAATCAAGAGGAATTTTTTTCTGGAGAAGACTGGCTAAAGCGTTGACGAAAGAATGAAGCATTGAGAACCGTAATACATTTCTTTTTATTATTATTTGTAATTGCCAGTTTCTTCTAACATTCAAGTCGACTTCGTATTACAAATACAGTAAACCCGAGAGATAGTGCCCTCAGAGTTTGTTCTGCCGAGAATTGACGCGGCGCAGTGGGAATGGGTGAGGGGAGCTTGGAGGGGGATGCTCATTCACACTTGACTGTGTCTATTTGGAGTGGACCTTTCTTTGGGTAGTGAAGTCTACGGTCAATCCCAATACCGGCTCTCACTCTAGGGTTCACTGTACTGTATTTTATAATAATATGAGATTGGATGTTTTGAGCCTATTGGAATTTCCCGTATTTTATCTGACGTCAATCTGGCAATCGAGCCGCTTTCCATGTTAATTTTTGCCCGTCTTCTACCTTGCTTCTAATTATGTGCATATATTTCAACGAGAATATCACTACTCTCCAATATTGCAACAGCTTCACCATCGGAAGTTGATAATACAATTAGTTCTTGAGTTGGGACAGGCACAGAGACATTCTGTTTTAACAATACTTGAATTTGTTTACCCTCAGTAAAAATATATCTTCGAAGTTCGAATGCCCGGTGTATATGCTTATAGTAAGCAATTCGAATAAATTTAAGTTCGTCAAGTCCATGTCTAACTCCGTTTGAACAATAAATGTAAGTAGGTGAAGTCATGAACCTAGCTCGAGGAGACCAAGATCTGTTGCGAAGAGTAGGCTCGGCAGGACGAGAGACCTGGGAGCGGCAGGAAGAGGAGACTCGGCTTGAGGAAGAGATCTATCAGGAGAATGTTGTTTGCCATAAAAAGAAGAAGATGGTCCACTACGAGGAACATCGGGAATATTGTCACCATTAGGCAAACATTCGAACTGTGCACTTGACTCTACAAAGACCACAGGTAATTAATTTTTTTCAGCACAGGCGCTATTTAACGCCTTGCTTTAATTTGTATGGCAGATTAGATGCGCAGTTTGAAGTGCCTATCTTAACACTTGTCCAGCACTATCCGCATGAAGAGTAGAAATAAGGAGCCCAAAGTAATGTAACGAAAAATGAGCAAGTCTGCGGATAAACTTTCACGCTTAAGCATCCCAAGTGTGGCGGTATAGTGTTTGAAATATAGTGGGCGGCTGTATAGTAAAATATGAGGTTCTGAAAAATCCTTCTGTGAGAATTTACTTAAGAATTTTTTCAACGCGTGAGAAAACACGTGAAATGAGTTGAAAGATTACTTGAATTAATCAAAGCATTCGGGAATAGTTTCGAAATAAATAAGTAATTTTATTGCGCCAATTCGATGCACAAATACGTTCGAATAGGAGTGACCCGACGGTCCCCACCATACAGAGTACCCTCACCATACCCCGCCACCCGAATTCCATCCTTGAATCCAAGATGGAAGATCGTCGGGCCGAATCGTCTGATAGGTTGATTTTTTTTACTTGCGCGTGGCGGGACCATGCTTTGTTGGATCATGCTCTCAGTGTGAGTATCAGAGCGAAGGATGGAGAGCAGAGAGGGGCGAGAGGGAGAGAAGTGGAAGAAGCAAATGAGAGATAAAATGAGAGAGGGATTAAAAATGTCAGTCAGTGTAACTGGCGAAGGAGAGATAGAGGAGAGGAGGCTTTACCCTAGAAGTGTTACTGCTAACGTTATCTAGTTTTGCGAATTCACACTGTACCACATGAAGTTAGCACTTCAAAGAATGTTTTTAGAACACAAATTTTGAATTCCTGAGAACACATTCGTCTTTATTTTGTACAAACTCAAATCGAGTCTCCAAAAAATAGCAATGAGATAAATTGCAGATTATATCCGACAAATTTTTCTTTGTCGAAAGCTTAAAATTGTTTGTAAACTAATTTATATTATATGATTAGTAATATATATTTACCAATGGAATAAAGAATAACCGTCAAAGTAAAGGCCAGAGTTAAAACGATCTTCATTTTTCCTGATTAGGGGAACAACTGATTAAGTCGTTAAGCAATACTTAACACTTTATCAAGTGACTACTACTTGATAAAATATTAGAATATTCATGTTATACAGAGTATCTAAATTGCTTTCTTATATATTATCGGCTTTTCGCTTGTACTACTGAGATATTTATCTCTACATCTTATCTGCCTTATCTGACTCTCCAAATTTTGCTGCAGAAGCTGGTGTCCGTGTGAAATTGAGATTTGAACAATGTTCACTTCATTAAATTCTAAATAAAATTGTTTAAGAAAAATCTTGAAGTGCTATATATTTATCTATTCTATAGAATAATCTATGCCTGAAAATGCAAGTGATTTTGGAAATTTCCAAAATTTTGATAATTATAAAAATTGCCGAAAATTCTCAGAAACTTAAGATGTTCCAAAATTGTTATATGTGCTAATGTCTTATTCAAACTCCTCTGTTGTCTTTCTAAAATCCTTATTGAAAAATGTAAGTCCGTTATTTGTGCAAAGAGTTTAAAATTTTCTTATTTTAGTCCTTTCCTTCTAGTTTTAGACAAATTTATTAAAGGTTGGCTTAGACCATGAAATGTTGGTTCGACCAAAATTATTTCTGTGAACAGTCAGAGGAGTGCCTTCCCGCCCCCCATGAGACGTTGGAAAGGGGTCGGGGTTCGACCAAAATTATTTCTGTGAACAGTCACACGGGTGCCTCCCCCCCCCCCCTACGAGACGTTGAAAAGAGGTCGCGGTTCGACCTCTGGACAAGCTGGAAAGGGATACAGGTTTCACCAAAATTATTTCTGTGAGGAGTCACTCGGGTTCATCATCTCCTCCACACGAGACTTTGAAAAGGGGTCGGCGTTCGACCAAAATTCTTTCTGTGAACAGTTACAGGGGTGCCTACCCGCCCCCCTATGAGACGCTGGAAAGGGGTAGGGTTTTGACCAATCTTATTTCTGTAACTATGTTTTTGACACGTCTTTAAACAGTGCTAATTCAAATTTCAATCTGTTAAGGGCCCCTAAGAAAGGCCGTTCTTTTTAGGGCCCCTAAGAAATCCGTTTTTTTTTCACTTATTTTTTTCAATTGAAAACACAATCATGCCATTTTTTGTTAAAAATTGATCTTTTTTTGTTTAAAATTCAACTATTTGGTTGATAATTAATATTGTAGGTAGAAAATGAATCTTTTTGGTTATAAATTCAAGGTTTTAGCTGAGATTCAACTGTTTGGTGGAAGTTTACTCTTCTTTATTAAAAAATGTATGATTTTATTAAAAGATTTTTGTTGCAGTTAGAAAGTACAATTTTTTGTTGAAAATTCATCTTATAGTTTGATTATTCAACTATTTTCTTGAATATTCGTTCTTTTTCCAATACAAATTAATTTTTCAACTAAAAATTGTACTGTTTAATTTTTAGTGGAAAGCAGATCTTTTTTATTTAAAAATTCAACCATTTCGTGAAAAATTTATCTTTTTCAGTTGAAAAATAAACTACTTCGTTCAAAATCCACATATTTTGTTAAAAACTCATCTCTTTCAGCAGGAAATTAATCTTTTTGTTTAGTGATTCATTTCTTTATTAAAAATTAAACAATTCGGTTAAAAAGTAATCATTCTTGGTGAAAAATTGGCGGAATTCCATTTCAAGCAAAATAAGCCACCATAATTTAATATAATCTAGAGTAATCCTATGCATTCAGGAATAAAATCAGGTAATCGAGAGTAATTCTCTATATAAAAGTAATTCAGAGTAATCCGATATAATCAGAAGTAATCCACCTCCGCTGGACCGCATTATTAGAACTTGTTTTCCTCAGGAAAGTTAGCAAATGGAACTAGGGAAAGTGAGGGGTAATGAAAGGGGTTAGAAGAAATGTAAAGGGTAATGATAATATCGGGTAGTAGATGAGGAAGAAGTTGGTGAATGAAGAGAATGAGAAGGTGGAAGTGTTGTGAGGGGTAATAAGGGTAAGTTATTGGAGGAGAAGTAGAGAAAGTGAGGATTAATAAAGAGAGGGAAAATAGAGTGGGGAAGTGAGGGGTGATGAGGAGATAAAAAACAGGTGAAATGATTATAAGTAAAGGCAAGTAGGAGAAATGATTAGGAATGAGGATGAATAGTGCAGGGAAAGTGAGGGTTGCGAGAAGGCAGTGTTAGCTAGAGAAGCCGGAAGAGTGGGAAGTAGAGGAGACAGAAATTGGGGAAGGAGGGCGTAGAGTGATGGAGAGTGAGGTTGGGGAGAAGGAAGGGGATATTGAGGAGTAGCGGTGGGGAAGTATGTGAATGGCAGGTTAGGACGATCTAATGAACATCTCAATATGCTACGAAACCCTTTTTCGTAGATTCGCGGCGTATGCTTTGACTAATTTTGTTCCAGTAAGTTAGTCTTTGCAGTCCTGGGCAACAAAAACTGCATCAAAGAAAAATGGTTAATTTCAATAATACATGATAGTCTAAAAAGCAACGTTTTTAAATTGTCAATTTTAGGAGACAGCAGCATTGTAAAAAAATTATGTAACAATATCTAGAAAATGAATTTGAATTCCTTGATCACGAACTATATCCAGTGTCATGCATTCTTCATTCTAACCAGAACGAGAATAAACATCATACTTTTAGAGCCTTGAATAAGTTTTAACGATGTTATTAATGTCGAGAGGAATTTTCTTTAAAATAAACGCGCAAATAGTTATCGGCATTCCCACATAGTTTAGAGTGTGTATAAGTGTAGAAGTTGGAACTATTTTTTATTTAAGACCATGTGACGAGTGGTTCACGTGACCAAATTCCTTCCTTACCCTCACTTTTTTGATTTTCCAACTTATTTTTACACGAAGCCCCACATCGAGTTGAAAATTTGGGATAATAAATAAAAAGCATTAAGAAAGGTGGGTCTGGTCCTAAATTTCAATACTGATGAAAAAAGCACAAAAAAAAATGATTTACAACAAAAAACTATTTTTATAATTATTCAAATTTAGGACCAGAACCACCTTTCTAAGTGCTTTTTATTTATTTTCCCAAATTTTCAACTCGATGTGGCGCTTCGTGTGAAAATAAGTTGGGAAATAAAAAAAGTCGCGGCATGGTAGGAATCTGGTCACGTGACCCACTCATCACATGGCCTCAAAGTATTTCAAATCGATTTCTTAAATTCATAATCTTCGATCTTGATATAAATGATTTCTCTTCATAATTTGTTATTAAATGACAATTTTCCCGAAATTATATTTCTTTTCTCTTTCGTATTATTTGTCTATTCCCAACAATTTGCGTTTAAGAGGTCATTCACACATCACTTTAAGTATTTTTAACCCTCCCCCCCAATACTACAAAAATTTAATCTTTGGTAACGAACATGCATAAAAGTTCTGTTGTTTAAATGGACGTCAAATCTTGATGCAATTAGTTACAGAAAAGAAAATTTTGAAAGTTAATCCGAAATAAAAAAGTTTAGAGTTTAAAATAACTTTTTTTCTAGTCTAATATTTTTCTAAATTAATAAAAATAAGCTTTAATGTTTTTAAACTATTAATCTTTAATCTATAAATTGTCAGAATTCATATTTATTTAATTCAGGCTTCACAATCAAAACTATTGCCATCTTTTCCCCTTTTTCTCCTCTTTACACTTAAATGCGATAGAAGGCAATAAAAAAATCTATTCCTTTTTTGTTCGGAATTAAGGTAAAAGTCCCCATTATGAGACATATTTGAAGGTAGAACGAACACTTTCGCTATTTGAAAATGTATTTGAGAGAAAAATACAATTTAAATTCTTTTATATAATTATTTTATGGTTATTAGATAAATATTTCATATTTATAATACATTTTCACTTAAAAACAGATAAAAATATGTGTTTATCACTCTGAGTGAGGATAAAAGTTTAATTTATTTGTGAATTACCGGCTATGGATTGGAATGTTAATTTGTGAATCCTGTACAAAATGAAAAATACCGCAATTAAACTAAGCAATCACCATTTATTCTAGTAGTCATCTTGCACTTGCACGTAATCACCACTATTCAACATTTATTGTTATATTGCATAATTTTTAATATTATTTTATTTGTAAGTCTCTAATCGCATGCGTGCCTCTCGCTTCTCTCTGCTTTCCAACTGAAAAAACGAAACTTATTCTAACATCTCACTGGCGTAGCAATTAGTCATTCATTCAGGCACACTTATAATTTTAGAGCATACTCGAACACACCGCCCGCCTCGTTTCGAATGTTTGAAACGAAATTGCATAGATAGTGAACTAAAAATATTAGTCTACTGAAGTATTACACAAACATAAACATCGTATGATTAATCTGAAAAGAAATGGATACAATGTTTCAATTGATTAATTTTATTATTATTATTAATTTGAAGAATAATGGAATGTTGATAGTTAAAGAAGTACACGTATCACATTAATAAGATAATGAAATCTTGTTTGAAATATACAAAGCAAAATATGACGGCTCTGCCGCCCGCTATGGCAATTTATCTTAACTTACAAGTCCTTAGCATCATTTATAGGCAGAAGACACACTTGTATCTCGCAAGAGAGCTATATCTCCTACACGAATGTTCGAATTAGATTTCTGCAACTTGTATCTATTTTGTAAGCTCTGAAAGTATTCTAAGGACCACCTTCGCCACAGAACCTCATTATTACGTTGGACTAACTGCCATCTAGACAGACGATTATCTGTTAAATCAAGAACTGATAGTTCAGGTACCGAAAGCAAAAAGGAACCTGTGAGAAAATGACCTGGAGTTAAATATGTTAAGTTTTCATGATCATCTCAAATAGCCTATAAAGCACATAGCTCTAAACCTGGTATGCGAACCGTTATGATAGGAGCAGTCTTTGATTTCGCAATTAGCAACGTAGTTTTAACCCTCTTTTCTTGATCAATTATTTTTAAATAAATAGCAGCTCCGTAAGCTTTACTAGAGGCATCTGCATATCCATGCAATTCAAGCAATTCAAATCGAGGTATTTGTAAATTTTAAAGTAGAGGCAAAATTTTATAATACGCGTTCCATTTTTTATTAAGATCTGGTGGCAGTATCTCGTCCCAATCAAGTTTTCTGAACAAGAGTTCCTGCATGAAAATTTTTACTACGATAATTACTGGAGCTAACCACCCATGTGGATCAAATATACGAGCGCTCAAAGAGAGAACTATTCTTTTAGTTACAACTTCTAAATTTTGAGTGTTTATTAAAAACAGAAAGTTATCCGATCTTGAGCACCATCGAAGGCCAATAACAGATTTAGCTTCATCTTTGAATTCTCCAAAACTGACCTTTTCATTTTCAGAGGGACAATTATCAACTCTAATTAATTTAGGATTGTTAGCCGCCCATTTTCGAAGGGGGAAGCCTCCTCTGTTTAAAAGCTCAGCAAGGTCCTGCTGTAAGCGTAGAGCTTGTCCTATATCACCGGCTCCGAATAAAACATCATCGACATAGAAGTCGTTTTTAAGAATTGCACTAGCCTCAGGATAATTAATACCCTCATCTTGCGCCAACTGTTTTAGAACACTATTTGCTAAGAATGGAGCTGATGCAGTTCCGTAAGTAAGTGTCATCAGTTGATAGTGCACTATTTCTCTGGTAGGGCCCCTGTTACAAACAATACGTTGCAAATCGACATCTTTAGGGTCCAATAAAATCTGCCTAAACATTTTCCTAATGCCAGCGTATAGACCAAATTTATAATTTCTCCATTGAAGGATAATTGTCGGAAGGTCATTATGAAGTTTGGGACCTACTAAGAGAAAATCATTTAATGACTTTCCTGAAGAAGTAGGACTAGAGGCGTTGAATACTATTCTTTCTGGAGTAGAAGTGTTTGATTCGCGTATAACTGGGTGATGAGGCAAATGAACAGGGGGGGGGGCATTCAAAGGAGTTGTTTTATCTGAATCTGATATTTGTCGCATATGATTTGTTCATATTTGTTCATATTCTTCAAGAGAAGCTTCATATCTTTTCGCTAATTGTGCATTCTTGGCTAAACGACGTTCAACACTAAAAAGTAAGGATAAAGGTCGAGGTAGAGATTTTCCTAGAGAGTCGAAAGATCTTTCTTTAGGCAGAGGACGAACTACATATCGACCGTCTTTTGTGCGACAATGTGTTTTTATAAAATGATCTTCGCAACGTTGTTCTTCGTCGGTCAACATTGCATGTTGCGAAACTTCTTTAAGTTTTCAAAACCTTTTTGAATCAAAACTCAAGTCTTGATCAGTAGAAATGCGATCTATTTGAATGTTAGATTGAATTTTAATATTATTTTCAGCAATTGGATCCGAAAGAATCCATCCAAACACTGTTTGTTGTGCTGTAAGAGAACCAGGAGGTCCTTTACACAACCCTGACAACAGAAACGGGCCATAATAATCAACACCTATAATCAAGTAAATTTTTTCGCTACTCAAAGGAGTGAGATCTGCGTAATCTAGATCACGAAGGTGATCCCATTCAGATTCTATTTCTGTCTTTGGCGGGTCATAATTAATTAGTTTTGGTAGAACAAATGTTGAAATAGGGTAGGCCTGATTTTTATCATTTGTTGGTAAGATAAATAGGTTGACTCGAGATTTAGACACCTTTACGCAGTTACCCTAGTATTCACAGGAAAACGCTTAGAACGCAGATATTTAACCAAAGATTCAGAGATAAACGTGGCATCAGAGCCATCATCTAAAAATGCTTGCAATTTTCCTCCCATTGTGAGCACGAATCATAATTTTAGCGGCAGCTAGTAATGTTTTAGTACTCTGAAAACATCTTAAATTAATCTCAGAATCAGTAGTCATAACATTAAAAGTTGTATTATTAGTAGGGGCTTGAGCCTGTTTATCAACTCTACTGCTAGAGGCAATTTGATTCGAATATGTCAACTGATCTCGATTCGAATTTGCTTGACTTAAAGATTGGTCTAAATAATTCGGAGAAGATTGATCGATATGCATTAATGTATGATGAGGTTTTCTACATTAAAAACAAGATATTTTACTTTTGCATTCTCTATTTCTGTGGCTATGCCTCAATCATCTAAAGCAAAGTTTATGTTCTCGAACAATCTCATTACGCTTTGGTACACAACAGATACATTTGGAAGCATTAGAAATAGAGGCACTATGTGTTTGAGCAGATTTTCTAGACGCAAATGAATTCGCATTATGCGCATTCTTCAAATTAGGTATTGACATGTTAAGAGCTTCTGAAGTACGAACTCTAGTATCAAGAAATTTACTGAAATCATTATAAGTTGGATACGTTGTACTATTTGAAAGAGTTATCTCCCACTCTGCTACAGAATTTTTACGTAACTTATTTACAAGAGTGTAAACTGAAAAGTGATCCCAGTTATCAGTAGGACATCCTAAATTTTTAAGTGCCATAAGCGCTTCATGAGTCTTATCTAGCAACATTTTAAGATCCCTAAGGGTATCGTTCGCATGATTTGCCAGAGACAGAAACGAATTAAGATATGAATTAATTAAAGCTCTTTCATTATCGTACGGCGATTTTATTGTATTTTATGCACTCTTATAGTTTTCGTATGTTGAAATAATATTTTTAATTAATTGAAATGTTTCTTCTGTAAGTTTAGTTTTCAAATAATATAATTTCTGTACAGGAGGTCCTCTTGGTTTGTTGTGAATCGCAGATTCAAATAAATCTCTGAAATTGGGCCAATATAAATAATTACCGGAAAAATGAGCTATTTAAATATCTAGTAATTTAATTCCATACTCATGAATAACAACTTGAGAATTATTTGCATTTTGACTTGCATTCACACTTGGAGTGGTTAAATTTGAAATAAGAGTTTCTGAATTTTCTAGTACTAATCAATGAACAATTTCATTGAAAAAGTCAAGAGCTTTAAGAAATCCCTTCTCGACTGAAAGAAATTCGTTGTTTACATAGTAAGACACCTGTGATTTGTCGACCTGAGAAGTGGTACCTGAGATCGAGATTCGAAGTTCAAGTTGTTCGCATTTCTCCCAAGTTGTCTTCAGCATTTTCAATCTTCTTCGTGCAATTGGTATTGTCACCTCCGCACTGTTGAATTCGTTGAAGGATGGGAGTGCTCTTTTTATTTTCTCAAGGAGAAACATTCTTTCTGTGATAAGAGCCTCCATTTTGAGGTCAATCAATTTAAATAACCAACTTGAGTTAATTGAAATTTTTTTCTCGTAGGAATCAATAATTTTAATAGTTTAATTTCTCAAGAATGTTTACCGAAAGGATGACAGAAAATCAATGCTATTTCAGAAACTGAACACGTAGTTAGTATCGAGTGCGATTGTTATGATTTCAAAAGTAAGAACTCTCATGTTTGTAGTACATGTCATTTTGCAAGAGAGAGAAGTTTCAGACATACCGATACGATCTTAGCGTAACTTCTTTTGATGAGCACCTGTGCTTGATGTAGACACTGGTACCAAGAGGAAAGATGACAGAAGTTCGTAGAAAAGAGACAGCGTCGAACCATATGGGTGTACGTCACTGAAGTGGCGAACGAGAGGAAAGTCAGGCGTTTGTCAATTTAATTTGGCGGGTACGAATTTAAACCTGGTTGAATTCCAATTTTTGAGTTTGTTGTGAATTTCAAAGGGATCACACAGTCTTGTTCAAAGCCTTCTCATCTATAAGAGAATCTCCAATCACTACAATCTCCAATAAAACACTTCTTGTCACCACTACACAATCGAGGAACTGACGCCGTTTTGAATCGAACGGTTTCTACTACCTTTTGCTTTTCTATTTTTCACTTTTTTTGAGCATTTTATAAGTTCATAATCCAATATATCCGGGTGGAAGGATCATGTTTATCACTCTGAGTGAGGATAAAAGTTTAATTAATTTGTGAATTACCAGCTATGGATTGGAATGTGAAACGAAACTTATTCTAACATCTCACTGGCGTAGCAATTAGTCATTCATTCAGGCACACTTATAATTTTAGAGCATACTCAAACAATATACATTTTACAAAAGCAATCTGTATGACCCTACTTATGAGTCAGTCTAAAGACATTTGTCCCTGGTGTCTTATGAAAGAGGTCCCAATTTTTGAGACAGCAGAAAAACAAATAAGAACATTTTTATACTATGTCTTTATTACTATGAGATCATTTAAAAAAATTTTTTTTCTTCTTCTTGCAATTTTTTTTTATTTTTCCTCGTTCTTCTTTTTTATATTTTGTTTCTTTAAATGAATACTATACCGTGCATCGGAGGTCCCTACCGAAGGTAACTTTGGTTTGCCTGTTTTTTCCACTGCAATCCTTTTCTTTTTGGGTAAATATTCTGCCGGCAGAGTGAAAATTTCTTTAAATGGTATTTTCCGTGAATCGTCTAAAATTAGGACTGCATAATAATTTTATCAAAAATTTGTTCCATTAAAAATAATTATTTAAAAAGAAATTTACATTACCTTTTTCAACCGGTACTGATGAAATTTCCTCATTGCTAGAACCGTATCCATTATTTTTTCACAAAAATTTTTTGGATTTTGTTTCACAAGTTCTAAAGAAATATAATAATTTATAATGCCTATTAATCAAGCAATAATTTAAACATGTTTTTATATTTACATACTCATCTGATGATTCTGGTTAATTGTAAAGTTTTTCATTGTGAGTTCTATATTATTGGTGTCATTCTGTGAAAGTAAATCTGAATTTCTGTTATCAAGAGAAACAGTCGGATCAATGGAGTTATTTTGGTCTAAATATATGTAAGAATCTTAAATGTATTGTTGGTACTACTCAATGATTCTTCACTACTATTATGAACAGGAAGCTCATATAGCAACTCATAAGTATTTTCATTCCCAACAAAATCATTTTGCTCGCAATCAATCGTATTAAAATCCTCGTTCAAAATATTAACAGATTGCATGGGTTACTTCGATTAGTGTTTAACTTATTTTCTAAGTCACATTGAATAGTACGGCCATTTAAAATTTCAATTTTCTTGATTACTGGCTTCTATATCAAAGTAATACCTATATTTAAAGATGTATAAGCAATTACCAAATAAATTGTAAATCTTGATTTTAAATAATATGATAAAAAATTTCTATGCATATGAATAATGATTGCAAATTAAACGTATACAATTATTTGTTTGAAATTCCCGTCGATTTTTTGTAAATATCAAACGAGTAGTCGAACACTGCCTTTTTTCTAAATCACCGGTTCACGATCCATTCATTGCTGCCTCTTTAAAGTAGGAAAGTGTCTCCTTTGGCAAACCTATTTCAAAAAATTACAAAAATTGCCGTTTGTCTTTAGCGTCATCTGAATCATTTGTCTCAAGACTTTGTTTAGATGTTTTAGTTTTATTTAAAATGTCATAATCTACCGCCTTGGGATTCAATGGATTCAACCCTGATCCTCTAAAACCACTCACAACCACTTTCTCTGCATTTTCTATATAGCCCAAAGTTAATTGCAAGACAAGAGGAAAATCTTCTTTCTTAATATGTAGAACACCTCCTTGATTTTTCCACTTTGGGACACATTTTTTCATGTCTCTTTAAAGGGGTGGAAAAAGATATATCAAGAGGTTGCATAATTTGAGTGGAATTAGAGGTAACATGATCAACTCTATCTGTTTCTCTCGACAAAATGTTATCAGAGGCAAATTGAGATGTGAAAAGTGGTTATCCATATAAACAATAACAGGGGATTCAGTGTTTTCTTTAACAAGCTATAGGTAGAACTCGTTCATGATATATTCATAGAATGTCTCTGTTGGCATTCAACCACTATCTGATACTCCAATGCCTCAGCCTGTAGGAGTATTATCAATAATTTTCTTTGGTATACTTTTTTTATATGAATACATGAGCATTGGAGGAGCACGAGTACCATCAGCTCGATACATAAGCAGTACTGTTTAAGCCTCTTAGCCACCATCAACTATTTTGTACACTGCTTGAGTTCCTTTGGCAGCTAAAACACTTTCAGCATCAGGGCATAAAAGTATACTGCTCTCGTCACAATTGAAGATTCTACATGGAGGAATATTTAATAATATTTTTTTTCTAAATATTCACCTGAGTTTTTAAACCAATCTTGCAGATCTTCCTGATTGCTGCTCTACTTGAACTTAAAAGCTGGCGTTTTCTTATTGACAGATTAGGAAGACCTTTCCGGAATCCTTCGTACCAATAACGATTTGGACGATCATCTGTGAATGGAGTCTTTTCTTCTGTAGCTTTGAACGTATTTTTAAACACAATCTAATAATTCAGTTTTTGTAACCGGTGCTCCCATTTCTGCTTGATATCACACCCACTTAACAATATTTTTCTCTTGTTCCATTGGTAAAACTGTTTCTGGACCTGTTTTACTTTTAAATTGCTCGGGATTAATATTTTTTTCTACCTAGTGTGGCTACTGGTATGCCATAAGCAACTGCAGCTTTTCTCAGAGTTAATCCGTTTAATTTTTGTTTTGTTAGAGTTATTATTACTTGTATTAGAGCAAAGCACGTTTTTCTTGGTCGACTTTGATTGCTTTCTTGTCCCCTTTTTGGTCCGTTTCTTGACACTTTTACCGTTTTTACATAAAATTGTACTATGATTAATCGTTGGCAATTATTCTGAAACATATGACAAGTGAATATATAAAGAAACGTTAAAAATTTTGCTTTAAATAGTTACATAAAAAAGTAAAAAAATTCCTTGTAAAATCAGTGTTCAATGTAATAATTTTGGGTTAGGTTTATAATTTTACTCTATTTAACTTGATGTACTTACTTACAAATAAAAATTCAGAGCTATGTAGATCAATGATGCTTCATATTATATATTTGCACTGTTTTTTTTTAATATTGTTATTTATCAATAAAAACCAATTTAAATATTCGCTGTCTCATCGAATTGGGACTATGGAGACAGCACATGTGTCCGAATTGCGCGATACACTGAATAAAGTGTCTCATAGAGCATATAGAGATAAAATCTACTATTTATGAACTTTCAATTAATATATAATATATTTATAGAAATCGCAAAAACAATGTTATTCAGTCAGTATGAAAAATTGGATAGTCGTCATCGTTTCTCTCTCTTCAGTCGTGAATTTGAGCGCTGATTGTAAACTCCGCACTTAAGCATTATTTTTTTTATAACAATATAGAATAAATCAGCAGCAAGATTCAAGAATAGCTCTTAAAACTTGTAGAAATATGTATTTATTCTATTTCTTAAAAGTTGAGTTGTCTTTTTTTTCCTAATCGTAAATTTACGTCGTGTATCATAAATGGCGACATTGTCTCGTAATGGGGACTTTTACCTTAACTATTTCCTTTGAAAATTCAACGGTTTCTTACGAAATTCATATTCTTGGCTCCCAATGACTTTTTGTAACATAAAAACATTCCAAAGCTTAGATCGTCTTTAAAATTATGCAATTTCTGTCTTTAAAAGATCCGTACGTTTTTTTCGTGATTTTTTACTAGATTTTAACAAGATTCATAAATTATCATAATGATATTACGACGCAGTCGCAAGCTGACCCCCACATTGTCTTGTCTTTTACTTACCAGTTCCATAACACATTTTGAAAGAGAGCGGTCTCTTATATACTCGGTTGGAGAAAAAGCAAAATAGAAAATTTTCAATTTGGTATAAATAAACTTCCTTAAAATTGTGCTTCGATATGCAGTTACTGGGAAATTCGGAAACGTACTTAAAGATAAGTAATTCATAGCAATTCATTATAATTTCACGATAAAAG
>NC_046658.1:183173112-183178268 GCF_010883055.1 Belonocnema kinseyi
ATGCCAGGACAGGAAAGTATGGCGGAAAATAGTTAATAAAAAGAGTGTCAGTAGAGTGAACGACGCCTGAAACAAAGAACTTGGCTATTAATGGACCCAAGTGGGGATCCTTACATAACAGCTTCGTGAGGTTCTTCGCTTGGGGTGATTGCTAGAGAGATTGATCAGAAACCTGGGTCGGAGCAGTGTTGCGGAACGAACGTGTTATTTACATAAATAGCACGAGAATTCTGGATCAATCTGAAAAATCTCTATCCCATCCACACACTACTCCTTTCCCCTGCAGAGTGAGTCACGCCTACCCCGAAAGGGAAATGGCTTAATGGTGTAATAATAATAATAATAATATATTTCAATTAAACAAAAATTCTAAATGTTCTGGATAATTAATTATGAAGTGGATTGGATATAACGGGATATTTTTAAAAGACAGCGAAATATTTACTTAAATCATCGATATATTATATTATTATATTCACCAACAGAATACAGGAGAACGGCCAAGGATAGGATCAGAGTACAGACAATCGTCATATTTTCTAATTAGAGGACCAACTGATTGATTTGTTAATTATTGATTTGATGAAAAATGCAACTGATGAATATTTTTACGTTACATCGGGTTAAATAATCAACAGTGTAGTCGTTATCTTATGAATTTAAGACGTCACTTTGTCCTTCTGAAATATTTACATTTGATAAGAGTCAGTTTTAGCGAAAATAATTTGTTTTACATAAATGTTAATTTTTTATTATTCTATATGTTTTAAAGCTGTAGTTGAATTTTAACTTATTTTTCATATTTCGTTTGGTTTGTCTTTCAATATAATGAAAATGATGGAAAATATTAAATTGTATTCAGGTTTTCTCCTACGTTGCAAAAGGCAAAATTTACCTCCGAAATATCTTAACTGCCGTGCGTTCGCTTCAATTCAGTTTGACAATGACAACAAATTTCAAAAATATAGTTCTAAAGCACAGCAACCCAAGATAATGAGGATCAAATTACTATTAATAATTGATATTTGCGTTTCCGTGCGTATTTCGCAGAGAAAAATAAGCACACTAGAGGAAAAAATAAAAACAAGTATTACCTCCAAATGTTCATCAAAAGTTCTTCGATTTGGAATTAAGAAAAATACAATCAATTTTTGAAGTTCACAAAAATAATTTTTAATCCAAGTTAAAAAATCTCATCAGTTGAAATAATATTCCCTTTGACTCGTCTCTGGATCGTACAGCTAACTTCACACTCGTGTGGAACTGCCTACTTTCCGCACTTGTAGCACAATATACTATTTAGTGCATTCTTTGAAAATATTTGAAACTATTCGTGCAGAAATCGTTTAACTGTATATCTGTATAACAGAATTGTTAAAATAATAGAGAGAGAGAATATATAACCTCATTGAAAATAGTGGTTCCTAATTCGATATGTAATAAGTTACCTTTGTATATTTATTATACTGATCGTGACGTTTGAAATTATTTAAACGATAAATATCACTTGCTCTTTTCCATAAGGCACATGGAAAAAATTCTTATTTAAAGAAAATTTTAATTTAAACAATTGAGCTGCCTGGTGCAAGGACCAGCCCGACGCTCAAACGGCGGAAAAGTATTCTCCGAGCGTCTCAAAGATCGAAAATTTGCAAAATCAAAATTGTTTATGCAATACCTGGGCTAATTTTTAAGCCTGAAGAAGCGCCTTAATACTTCTGTAAGCTATATCACAACTTGCTGCATCGTAGCTTATCTAATCCTAGAGTAGATTCTGAGTTTTATAAATCCAATTTCGTTTATATTGACAATATTAGCTTTTTAGATTCTCATCCTAATGAGAAGGTATTGGTCTGTAGTCTCTAGTATGTAGTCTGTCTCGAGTAGGCGCGATAAATTTCGATAGATTGATCCGATTGGATTCTGCTTTAGGACACTTTCTTAAGGCCTAAAAAAAGAATAAGTTCGTAAAACAGCTACTTTGGATAAAAATTAAAAAAGTGGGCGCATTTTCAAAATATTCTAGACTTTTTTTAAGATTTAAAAATTCTATGTCCGAATATTTATAGTAGTCGGAAACTCGAACAATTTATCTTTGTGACTTTTTTCGATAAAAAAAAAGTTATCAGAAATATAGCAACTTCAAAATCCTAAAAAACAAACTGAAATTAGTATTTTAAGCCAAAAAAATCATGATATGATGCATCCGAAGAAATCATGTGCGAAGCATGAGATACGTGATGAGAATTTGTTCCATGAAGCCGAAAGAGCTTTAAAAAAAGAGAGTTCACAATCACCAAATGACAGTTATCTTTACTTTGACCTTTGATTTTAAACGGTTTGCGCACAAATATAGAGTAAATACAAAGACCGAGCGCGTAGCGTAAAACGTTAGATAAATACATGATCGAGCGCAAAGCGCGAGGCAAATATATTAGAACTTTAATAATTTTAATTATTTAATTATTTAATTATTTTTGGCAATTGGGAAAGTGTGCTATTAGACAACATATCACGAAAAATTATAATGTGCCGTAATCGAGGTTATAACCTCCATTGTCGACGACTGTCATAATTCTTTTTGATAATAAGTTATTTTCAGCAGTTTCGTGTCAAAGAGAGGGATGTCAAAGATACTTTAAAGGATTTTAAAACACTGTAAGTGATTTTTGGAAATCTCGAGAGATTTTTAATTATTTCAACGAATTGGAAGGGATTTTAAAAGATTTGAAATAATTTTAGTCAATTTTGAAAGATTTAAAATGATTTTAAAAATGTTAAAAGGATTATAAAAAAATTCGGAGGTGTTTAAGGGTTTTCAAGAAATCTTACCGAATTTATAAGAATTCAAGTAGTTTTAGGGACTATTGCTTTGGCGGGATTTTACAGTTTCTTTTTAAAGCATTTAAAAATAATGCAAAAATAATTTTAAAAGTTTTAAGGAACTACAAGAAATTTTATAAGATATCGAGAAAGTTTTAGTGATTTTAAAGCGATTTTAAACAAATTTTAATTAGTTTCAATTAGATTTGAAATATTTCTATGATTTTAAAGAAGTTAAAGGGAGTTTAAAAAATTTCGAGGACTTTAAGGATTTTCTAAAAAAAATCTTCCAGGATATAATAATTCAAAAAGGTTTAAGAATTTACAAGAGATTCTATGACAAATTTAGTGTTTTTAAAAAATGTCAAGTGAGTCATTGTAAAGTTATTGAAAATATTTTATTGAATTTTACGAGAATCCAAGGGATTTAAAATAAATAAAAGATTCCAAGAAGTTTAAGTAAATTTAAAGGATTTTAATTAATTTTAGTCGATTTTGAAAGATTGTAAATGATTTTAAAGAAGTTAATGGGAGTTTGAGGATTTTCAAGAAATCTTACTTTCCGGGATTTTAAAGTTTATTTATAAAGGATTTTAAAATAATTCAAAAAGGTATAAGGATTTACAACAAATTTTATCAGATATTCAGGTAGTTTTAGTGACTTTCAAGGAGGCCAAGGAAAAAATTGAAAAGTTTTTTGAAAATAATTCAAGGGATTTGAAAAAATTCAAAGATTTGAAGGATTTTCAAGAGACTTGAAGAAATTTCGGAAAATTAAAGAGTTTTCAGAGATTTGAATTAAATTTACTCAATTTCGAGAGACTTCAAAAGATTTTAAATTATTGTAAAGAAGTCGAAGGGATTTGAAAAAAAATCGGAGGAGTTTAGCGATTTTCAAGAAATCTTATAGGATTTCTAAGAAAGATCACAGTCTTCGATCATTTTTATTTTCTCCTTGTACCTTTCTTTTACGACACCTATTAAAGTGCAAAAATAATCGATTTACGTCTTCGAGAAACATACTAAAAGGCGACGGGTCATTTGCTCTTCCGTACATTCTCTAAATGAGTGAAAATAAGATAACCATAGTGACCATCTCGAAAGAGTAGCCTGATTATCCCTGATAGTGAGTATGACCCAGTAGTCAACAGTAGCAGTAGCATTCATCAGTTTCTGGACGGTTCTTTAGACCATGTAGAAGAACGGACCGGCTCTCGAAATTTATACTCTCTAACTTTGACCATCCATTTTTTTCCGTGCATATACAAGCACGAAATCCGGGAACCAGGCTCCACCAAGTTCCAGCATAAAGTGCACTAAACATTTATTAAGTTATTAAATAAATAGTAAGTACAAACCTACTTTTTATCTATTATAAAAGAATAATTATTAGAAACGATAATTTATTTTATTTATTGTATTGATGGCAGTATATTTTTCACGCAAAATTTGAATTTTTACTCATTGTATCAAACATTTATATTATATTTTTCTAGGAAATCATGTTTTGCTTTTTGAGCGTATGCTCAAAGCGGATCCTCTAAACATGGACGATATGATTCTCAACGATAAGACATTAATCGATCAGCCATTAACTAGTGGCTGACGAGTCGATAACTCGCGGCTAACCAGCCTATAACTAGCGACTGACCAGCTCATGTCAAGCGGCTGACCAGCCCCTGTCGAGCGGCTAACCAGGCGGGCTGGTGTGGTGCTAACCAGAAAAAACGTTACACTTTTGGCTAGGCCCAGGCCAGACCATCTGGTCAGCGCCAGGGCTGGTAATCTGGTGGTCTGGTCGGGGTCAGGACAGCGTGAAAACATTTTTCCACACGGGAACCTTCATCTTTCCACCGCCTCTACATTTGTGGGTCCGGATGCAATAAGGGCACATAAAATTTTTTCGTGCGAAAACGAAGTCCTCTAGAGGCTTTAGAAAAAATTTTCGAATTTTAATTTTCAAAAGATATATATGGATGTAAAATTTGATTTCGCATCTTTTTTTCTTAAGACAAAAAGTTGTAACTTTTTTAGTTTAAAAATTAAAGCCAAAAAACTTACTTTTTTGAAAAAGTCGATTTTAATCCGTTTTTCACTTCAACTCGTGCTCTGTACGTCAGTTTTTGGAATTTTTGAATAAAAATTTCAGAAAATATACCTTAGGGTATCCTTCGATTCATAGAGGAACAGGAATTCAAAATAAAAAATTTAAAAAATTTTTAATAATTTTCTTCTGATGCTCGGCGCGAATCGGACTTTTGTAACTTCCGGCGTTTCGTTTATCGAGCGAATTTTGAGCAAGCAAGGACTTCTCGTGACAAAAATGCGGAGAA
>NC_046658.1:183178368-183181019 GCF_010883055.1 Belonocnema kinseyi
CACCGTATTTATTTTTGCACGTGTTATCTTTTTGGCATTCGCAGAAAGAGATACATGGAATCCCATTTGCCACGCAGTTGCAACTTTTTGTAGAGCGAGTGCACTTGCGGCCTAGTGGGTCATCAAGCGTCGACGGATTTCTCGTTCACTCAAATCGCCTTAGCTCCGGTTCTAATCAATATTTTTGCATTAAAAAAAAACGGATTTATTTGTCTTGAACTATAGAATCGTTTGGTGATCATTTAATAACCTCAGCACACTACGGAGGAAGCGTGGAAGCCGTTAAACAATTAGATCGTCTGAAAACGGACGATTTTTGTTTAATTAACATTGCGATATTTTCAGTTCCGGTCAATATTTATAAAAAAATAAAATACAGGTGTGTTCCTCTTTGAATAGTGAACATTTTGGTATGTTTCCGGAGTTCATAACTTGCATAGGAAAAAAGTATTAGCCTTTTAAACAATGAGATTTTCCGTTCGCATGGGTTTTCCTTGGTTTATTTGCAAAATCTCTGGTTCTAATAAACTTTTTTTCAATTTGAAAAAACGAGCTTATTTTTTATTAAATTTGGGATCATTTGATATTCGCAGGGCCCTGTATCTTAAATAGGTAAAAAGTTATGAGCGTTTAAACAATTAATTTGTTAATAACTTTTTAATTTGACCACTTACGGCTTGGCACCTTCGAAAATCGGATTCAGGAGGCCAAAATACATAAAAATAACTTAGGTTCCCTCACGGACATTGAAGGGCCACGAAAACCCCCCTTGCTCCTAGACTAACACGCAAAGAGGCCTCTGATGTTAGTAGAAATACTCTAGGGAAAACAACTTCTAAAAATGCGGTCCAGCGGAGGTGGATTACTAATAATTATATCGGCTTATTCTGGATTACCTTTATATAGATAATTACTCTGCATTACCTGATATTACTCCTGATTGCATAGAATTACTCTAGTTTATATTAAATTATGGTAGCTTACTTCGCCTAATTTTCTGCTGAAAGAGATGAGTTTTCAACAAAATACCTGGATTTTCAACGAATTAGTTTATTTTTCAACTAAAAAAGACGAATTTTTCACGAAATGGTTGAATTTTTAAATAAAAAAGATCTGCTTTCCACTAAAAATTAAGCAGTTTAATTTTTAGCTGAAAAATTTATTTGCAACGAAACAAAAACGAATTTTCAAAAAAAATAGTTGAATCATCAAACGATAAGATGGATTTTGAACCAAATATTTAACTGTCTGACAACAACATAAATGTTTCCATAAAATAGTTTAATTTTTAATAAAAAAGAGTAAGCTTCCAACAAACAGTTGAATCTCAACCAAAGCCTTAAATTTATAACCAAGAAGATTTATTGTCTACCTGGAAAATGAATTATCAACGAAATAGTTGAATTTTAAACTAAAAAAAAAATAAATTCTTAACCTAAAATGGCATGATTGTGTCATCAATTGAGCAAGATAAGTAAAAAAAACGGATTTTTTTAAAAAAGTTAAATTTTCAACTTACATTCAAGTAATGATATCTTCACTTAAAAATATTAAGGTTGTTCACGTAGTCCGGCTAATGGATCAGTCTGATAAAAAATGATTAAAATCAGTTTTTTTGTGGAGGAATATGTCTTCTTTCAGATAATTCAGGATTTTCATTCCAGTCTGCAAGAATATTGATCTGTGGAATAGGAGTATCTTCGAGATCGTCAATATTATTAAAATTTTCTATCTGAACTTCATCTTCGTCCATCCATTCTACGTGTTCAGATTTCGCTTTTTTTTACTAGCAGTTCTCTGCCAGGCTTAGCCAGAGTTTCAAATGGCTTAACTTTTTCTGAAAATTCCACAGAAAAAGAATAAATTTTTTGCTTGTGATTTTTAAGAACTTTGCTTAGTAGCAAAATACAAGCCACAATCACTGCAAGTTCTTCCCTTTAAATCTTGTTTTACAGTTGGAAAAAAAAATCATAAGGCATCTTTTCAAATCCTGGATGTTCGAGTTTTACATTAACACGGCTCTGTAATAATAAATCAGCAAAACGATTTTGCCTATTATCATCTGGCAGTGGAATTTCGACTTCTGTCGTCATTTGTCTAAGTGGATATGGGGGAGGAAAAAATCTCTCTGCCAAAACTTTCCTTAATCCACTCCTCACGGGTTCACAGCAATCTTTATCCAAATATTTTGAGATCCGAAATATTTATACAACAGTTTATTTCATATTCATTTTCTGTCAATTGCACATTGGAAAATTATTAGAATCATTTACGTAGCCTTGATTAGCACTTACAAAAATTATTAGTTAACCAAAATAAAAAATTGGAAACTCATTATTTAGTAAATTCATAATTAAAGATTCGATTTACCTGTAGAAAATATTGACTCTCTCTAACATGCATTGAATACCAGAGTTGTGATGGGAATTCAGGAACTGGTATATCTGTGGCTCTACATACTCTGCAATCACTTCATGTCCATCAATGGTACGAGGGTAGTTCAATAAGTCCTTAGAATGAAGTATAAAAACAAGTTTTTTTGGGTAAATTTTTTTTTTATTTTTCAACATCATCTCCTTGGAGCTCTATACACTTGGTCAATCGCTTTTCAAGTTTTTTTAATCCTTCAGAAAAGTGCGTTTTCGGAAGTT
>NC_046658.1:183181119-183185539 GCF_010883055.1 Belonocnema kinseyi
TAGTCGGGAGTGGTGCTGACTGAAAACAGATGATTTGGAGCGATTCGCGCGCCATCTGTTGGTCATTCTAAGGACTTATTGAACTACCCTCGTACATTTATTCCAAATATCAGCGCAAGCTCTGCAAGCGTATGCAAAATTTCTGCGCTGTAAATCTTGGTCAATAGTTTTTCCATTAGAATCTAAGTGAGTTTCAAAGTGATTGTGCTCTAATATAACTTCTGAAAGCTCTTTGCTGAGGGGTGCCATCCTTCTTTCTACTCTATTATAAACACTTCGCGCTGTTACATTGGTGAAAATGAACATAGCATAGAGATCATATTTAAAAAAGTTATCTATTGCATGCTGAATCACTTTTGGATAGCACGGATTTTCATCTGGACCGCCATCAACTGATAAAAAATAACTGGTTTCACCAAGCTGTTTTCATTAAAAATAATATTTTTAAATGAATCAATCCTCAATAACCGCTCGAAATCCATAGTCAGTGGAAGCTGTTGATTTGGAATGTTTCGCACTTCTTATAGCAACATATGTTGAAACCGAATATGTCGCAGCTTTTATAGAGCCCATCATGTCAGGCTGAATAACCATCAAAGCATAGACTGACGGTATAAGCTTATGCTTTTCCGCAACCACCTGAAAGTGATCTGGAAGTCTTATCTGCTAAATTTCCCTTAAATACATTATATGCTAATTATACCTGTATTATATACTAATTTACGTATACTTTTGCATGAATTGCTATATTAATTTTGCTTATTTTCAAAATATAATTGATTAAAATAGTGATATCATTTCTAGCGATTATAACTAATTAATGCAAAGACAAAAACGTTTGCATCTGCACAATTTTTCACACATATTCTTTAATATACGACTTTTTATTTACCTGCACAAAAAACTTGTTCTAAAAATTTTCATACCGATAATTTTTAAAAATTTTTTGACAATAATTAAATTTAAAAAAAACTCAAATTAAAAAGAAACATTTTTATCTCACCTGATACTCCAAATGCATTAGAATAGGTGCTTGCTTATTTGCGGCTGTAATTCCTAATGGCACTCTTACCTTTTCGTCCTGTAATAGAAAAATTACTTGTTTTGGTCCATGAATTGAAGCTATTTCTTCCACTCGTCTAATACTAGCAACACAAAAATGCTGATCTAGATGACTTTTATGTAAATTTGTTTGAGCTTTCGTAAGTCGAACAGGAACTGTATGTATATGTCTTTCTGCTTCTAGATTATCGATTTTTTTAGGGAATAAACGTAAATAAAGGCCGCTTCGAGAAACAGAATATTTCAAAGATATTAATTCTGCACGAAGATCGTCTAATGTTTTGCAACTATTTAGATTTTTTCACTTCGTCTTCTTGCATCGGTAATATCGCTATGACTCACTAACTCCACAATAGTTTTCAGTAATTCTGGTTGATCCTCTTCCAATCTGGGACGTTCAGGTCCATCATGTACATCTAATTCATTTGCGGCCTCGGGATTCTTTTGACATGCCTTTTTCGTCGCAGATATACTTTTGTCTCGAAATTTTTTCTGACGATCTGGGCTTCTTTGCAAACTTTAAAGTTTTTTTCTTTTTCTTTTAGTGACTTTTGCAACTTTACAATAACTTTTTTAGCTTCACCGTTGTCTGAACCATTATCTCTTGTAATGTAAGCTTTATGTAACTCAGCTTTAATTTTTGAAATTTCGCCAGCCAAAGAATCTTGCGCTGGTTTTTTGTAATTTTTGAAAACTTTACTTTTTGGGTTGAGAATTCAACAATTTTGTATATATGATTTATTCTTTTTTATAAAAAGAGAAATCGGCGCGTGCCGTGGCGCGCGCAAGACTGCTAGTATAAAGTGAAATCGCAATATCAACAAAGGCATTCGATGCGATGACGCTTCGGGTAACGCCGAAGAATAATCTCTAACCGCGCCACACCGAGAAATCATAATTAAACGACGAATGTTTCAAATCGCGAAATTTTCGTTTTAAAAAGTTACGTTACATTTGTTTAAAATCCTGTCTATCCCTATTGCTACCATAACAACACCTACGGAGCTTGTTTGTCTGTTATAGCGTAACGTCTTTTGTGGACAGCCCCTAAGCTTTCGACAAAGAACAATTTGTCGTATATATTCTACAATTTATCCCGTTGCTATTTTTTGGAAACTTGGTTTGAGTTTGTACAAAATAAATACGAATGTTTTCTTAGCAATTCAAAATGTGTGTTATAAAAACATTCTTTGAAGTGCTAACTTCATGTGGTACAGTGTGAACTCGCAGAACTGGATAACGTTAACAGTAACACTTCAAGGGTAAAGCTTCCTCAACTCTCTCTCTTTCGCCCCCTACACTGATTGACATTTTTAATCCCTCTCTCATTTTAACTCTCATTTGCTCCTTCCACTTCTCTCACTCTAGCCCATCTCTCACTTTTTCTCTCTCTCGATTGCTCTTTGCTCTACATCTTTCGCTCTGATAGTCACACTGAGAGCATGATGCAACAAAGCATGGTCCCGCCACGCGAAAGTAAAGAAAATCAACTTATCAGACGATTCGGCCCGACGATCTTCCATCTTGGATTCAAGGACGGAATTCGGGCGTCGGGATATGGTGAGGGTACTCTTTATGGTGGGGAGCGTCGGGTCACTCCAAGTCGAACGTCTTTTAGCATCGAATTGGCGGGACCATGCTTTGTTGGGTCATGCACTGAGAGTATGATACTTTTAGTAGTGTATAGCGGCATCTTCTGAAGGTCGTAGTTCCTATACGTGCTTACTGTTTTCAATCAAATTATTTATTCGTTTCTAAACTGTTCCCGACTCGTTTAATTAATGCAAGTAATCTTTCGACTATTTTCACTTGTTTTCCACGCATTTAAAAAAGTTTTAAAACAAATCCTCGCAAAAAGATTTTTCATAACCTCATATTTTACAACATTGCTGTACAACTATACATTTTAAACACTATAAAGCCACACTTGAGATACTTAGGCGTGAAAGTTTATCCGCTGACTTGCTCATTTTGCATTACATTACTTTGGGCTCCTTATTTCTACTCTCCATGCGCTGGACAAGTGTTAAAATACTTACTTCGAATTGCGCATCCAATCTGCCAAACAAATTAAAACAAGGCGTTAAATAGCGCCTGTGCCGGAAAAAATTATTTACTCATTTCTTTTTGCAGAGTTAAGTGCACAGTTCGAGTGTTTGCCTAATGGTGACCCTATTTCCGATGTTCCTCGTAGTGGACCATCTTCTTCTTTTTATGGCAAACAACATTCCCCCGATAGATCTCTTCCTCAAGCCGAGTCTCCTCTTCCTGCCACTCCCAGGTCTCTTCGTCCTGCCGAGCCTGCTCTTCGCAACAGATCCAGGTCTCCTCGAGCCAGGTTCATGACTCCACCTACTTACATTTATGGTTCAAACGGAGTTAGACATGGACTTGACAAACTTCAATTTATTTGAATTGCTTACTATAAGAATATACACCGGGCATTCGAATTTCGAAGATATATTTTTTCCGAGGGTGAACAAATTGAAGTACTGTTAAAACAGAATGTATTTGTGCCTGTCCCAACTCAAGAACTAATTGTATTATCAAAATCCCATGGTCAAGCTGTTGCAATATTGGAGAGTAGTGATATTCTCGTTGAAATATATGCACATAATTAAAAGCAAGTTAGAAGACGGGCAAAAATTAACATGGAAAGCGGCTCGATTGCCAGATTGACGTCAGATGAAAAACGGGAAATTCCAATAGGCTCAAAACACCCAATCTCATATTGTTATAAAATAAAGTACAGTGAACCCCTTGAGTGAAAACAAACTCTAGAAGCACTATCTCTCGGGTTTACTGTATTTGTAATACGAAGTCATCTTGAATGTAAAAAGAAACTGGTAATTACAAATAATAATAAAAATAAATGTAATTCTTGTTTGAATTAATATCAATGCTTCATTCTTTCGCCAATGTCTCAGCCCTAGGGACTGGTCGAAATTGATTGGCGAATTCGACCAGTCCCACGGTGGGGCGCTCTGGCCAATCACAAGCATCGTAGAGAGTATACATAGGGACAACATAACCTGATACCTCAGTTTCAGGTCAGCCATAAAGAAGTAAATTGCAATGTTTGCGTTTGAAGTATAGCAGTCAACAGGCATTATACGTCTTATATTTTTTTTAACTTTTTACCGTGAGGCGGGGAGAGCGAGTTTAGCTAATATACCGGGGATTCCAGGACGTAAATATTAGGAAAAATGGTTGGAAGGGAAAGAATGCTGGTTAGGAAGTGTTAATAGAAGATGGAGAAATGTGGGTCCGGATGCAATAAGGGCACATAAAATTTTTTCGTGCGAAAACGAAGTCCCCTGGAGGCTTTAGAAAAAATTTTCGAATTTTAATTTTCAAA
>NC_046658.1:183185639-183230273 GCF_010883055.1 Belonocnema kinseyi
TTGTCTTGGACTGTAGAATCGTTTGGTGATCATTTAATAACCTCAGCACACTACGGAGGAAGCGTGGAAGCCGTTAAACAATTAGATCGTCTGAAAACGGACTATTTTTGTTTAATTAACATTGCGATATTTTCAGTTCCGGTCAATATTTATAAAAAAAATAAAATACAGGTGTGTTCCTCTTTGAATAGCGAACATTTTGGTATGTTTCCGGAGTTCATAACTTGCATAGGAAAAAAGTATTAGCCTTTTAAACAATGAAATTTTCCGTTCGCATGGGTTTTCCTTGGTTTATTTGCAAAATCTCTGGTTCTAATAAACATTTTTTCAATTTGAAGAAACGAGCTTATTTTTTATTAAATTTGTGATCATTTGATATATCGCAGGGTCCTGTACCTTAAATAGGTAAAAAGTTACGAGCGTTTAAACAATTAATTTGTTAATAACTTTTTAATTTGGCCACTTACGGCTTGGCACCTTCGAAAATCGGATTCAGGAGGCCAAAATACATCAAAATAACTTAGGTTCCCTCACGGACATTGAAGGGCCACGAAAAGCCCCCTTGCTCCTAGACTATGTGAAAAGTAGTAATTTTTATTAATTTTTAAGATTGAATTAATTACTTTCTTCTTTCAAAACTCACAGTTCACGACTCATGACTCAGAAATCACAACTCAGGGAAGTGAGTAAATGGAACTAGGGAAAGTAAGAGGTAATGAAAGGGGGTAGAGGTCATGTGAGGTGTAATGAGAATAGGGGGAAGTAGATGAGGAAAAAGTTTGTGAATGAAGAGAAAGAGAAGGTTGAATTGTGCAGAGGGGTAATGAGGAGAAATTATTGGAGGGGAAGTAGAGGAAGTGAGGATTAATGAAGAGAGGGAAAATAGGGAGGAAAGTGAGAGGTGATGAGGAGATGGAAAGCAGTTGAAATAAGTATATGTAAAGGAAAGTAGGGGAAATTATTAGGAATGAGGGTGAGTAGTGCAGGGCAAGTGAGAGTTGCGGGAAGGCAGTGTTAGCTAGAGAAGCGGGAAAAGAGGGAAGTAGAGGAGACGAAAATTGGAGAAGGAGGGCCTAGAGGGATGGAGAGTTAGGATGGGGAGGGTGAAAGGGGAATTCAGGAGGAGTAGGGGGAAGGAGAATATTGAGAGGTGAGGGTTGGGAAGTATGGAACGGGCAAGCTTAGACGACCTAATTAAAATCTTAATAGGCTATGAAACCCTTTTTTTTAGATGCGCGGCGCATGCTTTGACTAATTTTTTTGCAGTAAGTTAGCCTGTGTCGCCCTGGGGAGAAAAAAATTTGCATTAAAGAAAAATGGTTGATTTGAATAACACCTGATAGTCTAAAAAGCAATGTTGTTAAAATTTCGATAATTTCAGGAGAAAAAGCAGGATTTGTAAAAAAATTTAGGTAACAATATACAGAAAATGAATATGAATTTCTTGCTAACGAATTATAGCCAGTGTCATGCTTTCTTCATTCCAACCTGGACGAGAATAAACATCATACTTTTAGAGCCTTAAATAAGTTTTGACGATGTTATTAATGTCATAGTTTAGAATGTGTATAAGTGTACAAGTTGGAACTATTTTTGTATTTAAAGTATTTCAAATCGATTTCTTAAATTCAGCTTTATTCATAATTTTCGAACCTAAAATAAATGACTTTTCTTCACAATTTGTCATTAAATGACAATTTTTTCAAAACACACAGTCAAAACTGTTCCCATCTTTTCCCTTTTTTCTCCTTTTTCCACTTAAATGTAATTGAAGCCAATAAAAATCTATTCATTTTTTGTTAGGAATTAACTCTTTCCGTAAAAAATTCAACTGTTTTTTAATAAATTCATATTTTTGGCTTAACTATTCAACCTTTTGAGTATATATCGCTTTTCCTTAATTTTCCGCTTTTTTGGTTAAAAAACTCATCCATTTTGTTGAAAATCAAAAGTTTGGTTAAAAATTCGCCTTTTTCATAGAAAATTCATCTTTTTCGTAGAAAATTTAACTATTTTGCTGAAAATTCGTCCTTTTTGTCAATCAATAACTTTTTTAATTGCAAATTTAACTGTTCCATTATCGCTTGGAAATTAACTTGTTATTTTAATTTGTCTTTCGGTGGAAGATTTAACTATTTTATTTAATTAGAAGGAATCTGTATTATTCTCAGAGAAAGTTACTTAGTCTAATTTTTTTAAATTAAAATTTACTTTTTCAAAGTGAAAATTAAACTAAAAATGTATTATTTTTATTTTAAAAAAATCTAAAAAATCAACTGTTCTATATTTGCGTTAAAATTTCTCTTTTTTAGTAAAAAAAACAACTATTTGTTTAATAAATAATTTCTTTGATTTAAAATTGAACTATTTTTGCAAAATGCTTTTTTTGTTGTTAAAATAACCTACATAAAGTTAACTATGTATTCCAGTTTTTGTAAAAATATATTTTTTTTCCTTGAAATTTTTTCATTTGTTTGTAGAAAATGAATCTTCTTTGTTTGAAAATTTAACTGTTTTTCAGGAAATTAGTTTCTTTGTTGAAACATTTTTTTTATTCGAAAATTAAAGTATTCCATTTTTAAGGGAAAATTTGACTATTTGATTGAAAATGAATTTTTTTAACTAAAAATTAGGCTATTCTGTGTTTGGTGATGATTTACCTTTTTTAGTTGAAAATTTATATTTTTACTTAAAAATTAACTATTTTATTTAAAATTTGTCTCCTCCTTAGGGATCATCCATAAATTACGTAACGCGTTTTTCTTTTGTTTGAATAAAGACGAGCATGAAATTGATGTGAAGTTGAGAAAGACACAACGATATAAACAAAAGAAAAAAGTGTTACGTAATATATGGACGATCCCTTAGTAGAAATAAACATTTCAAGCTGAAAAGTCCACTGCTCTTTTTTTGTTTCAAAATGTCTCTATTTTATTACTAATTCACTTATGTGGTTGAAAATTTGACTTTTATTCAATATTTATCTTCTTTAATTAGCTACTGAAAATTAAACTTTTTATTGTTGGTAAAAATTGATATTGTTTGGTTCGAGATTCTTTTTTTTTGTAAAAGGTTAATCTTCAGGGCTAAAAATTCATTTTATTGTTTGAAAATCAATTTTTTTATTTGAAAATTCAACTATTCCATTTTGTTTTTAAATTCATCTTTCTAAGTTCAAAATTTAGGTTTTTTCTTGGAAATGTACGTATTTTGTTGAACATTCGACTTTTTTGGTAAAAAACTAATCTTCTCTTTTGAAAATTTATCTTTTTGTCGAAGATTCGTCTTTCTTGTTTAAATGAAACTGCGCGTAATTGAAAATAAGTCAGTTTTGTTTGAAACAATCATTTATTAATATATCTTTATCAAGAAATTATCTTTTTGGTTGTAGATTTATAAGTTTAGTTGAAAATTTAAGAATTTGGTTAAAACATGATCATTATCGTTGACAATTTATTTCCTTGGTTGATGATTGAACTATTTTGTTCAAAATTATTTTTTTAATGCTCTTCTTTTAGTAGAATATGTATTTTCGTGGTTGAAAAATTAAATATTTGGTTAAAAATCCATCTGTTTTATAATACGTATATAATTTATAATATTTCATTTTTTGTGAAGTTGATTTTTTTTAACTCTTGTTTTTAGTAGAATATGTGTTTTCTTGGTTGAAAAACAATCTAAATTGATAAAATGTCATCTCTTTTGTTGTAAATGCCATAATTTTACATTAATAGATCTCTGGATTGATAACTATTACTTGTAAAAATTACTAAAAAAGTTGGCGGTAGATAAAATTGCAATAAATTAAAGGGACTTTACTAAATGAGGAATTATTATTCATTTTGGTGTGAATATATTTATATACAGGTTACTGGATCATCCTGCGTGATAAATTTTTCCATTAACCTAGCGAATTGCTAAAGTCTAATTAAATAAGTAACTGTCTAAGCCAATGGACATAGCCTCTTATTTCGACCTAATCCTGTCATTTCCCTTCTTGTTACCAGCTCGTTCGATTTTTGAATTGCTCTTCATTATTTTCTTGGCAATTTGCCATTGGACTCGCCTACGCCTCTAGGTAACCCACTAACAACTGGGAGATGTTCACGTCACAAATTTACTATTAAAATCCTACTACGTTAGTCATATGTCTAAGTTTAAACTGACATTATTTTTAAATAACTAGATAGCTTTCGGCTTCAAACAATTCCACTTTTTTAATTGTAATAAATAAATTAAAGCAAACTATATGGTATACTTTAGGAAATAAATAAACAGAAAAAATATTAAATTCTCAAGCAGTTGTAATTATACCTACACTCCAAATTTTACGCAGAAATACACTGGGATGTTAAATTATTATTCAAAGTTGACAAAAACTTGAAAAATATTTCAAATAAATATGCAGTCTCAACATTGTAGTGCTTCCCACTAACTCCAGTTGTTGCCCCCCCCCCACTCCTCCTGTCAGCAGTAATTGGCTCTACACTCTCATAACCTCTTAAAATGTATGTAATTGTGTTAAAAGATTGTTTAAAAACAAATTGTGCATCTGACAATATTAAATCATTTTTCCATTATTAATTATAAATTTAATATTTTATAAATTTTGTTTCTGGACAAGCCAATATATTTGACAGCAGCTATAAAGCTTTTATAGCCACATGTCACATGTGTTCTTCGCAATACGTTTTTCTTTCGTCAGGAGGCTTTCTCTGATGGGCATACATCCAATAAATAAAATGAAAAACATAAGTATTACTAATTTTCTGCTTTAATGTGTGAATGCGTAAATCATGGGCGCAAATCATGAACAAAAGAGCACACGTAGTGGGAGAACCCCAATTAGTGTGCGTGCTGTACGTTTGTGAGACGATCACTTTTCTTAACACAATCATTTTCCAAAAATTATTTCTCCGAAATTTTGCAAATCATATTGAAATAAAAGAATGCGTATTAAATATTTTTCAACAAAGAACGAAAAAAAAATATTTAACGCAAAAAAAAATTAAGACAGACAGACATACAGACAGAATCACTACTGAATCACTACTGCGCATGCTATGAGTGAATTCCAGTGATTACTTATTATTCAGTGCCAAGTTTAAATGGTATTCGTCGAGTTATTATTTTCATATCTTGAATGTAATGTAAAAATTATTTTGTTCTCTCTACGTTCTCGCATTTTACCTGCACACGTGCGCCTCGTACGACGTGCGAAACATATGCTCCACATAGAAGACACATCTGCGTGGTGGTATGAACTCACGTATGCGACCTTATCCGCACGCGCGTGACCCATAATGCTCGCACTCTGCAGGCACGTTTTTATCTGGCTTATAATTACCGGTATATACAAGTAAATAACAGCTTCATTTATTATAAGTTTCAGCTACTTTTGGGCCCAACTAATAACGAATTTTGTCGTGCCGGCACTCTTAACACTTATTTAATGAAAAATACGTGAAATGCTTCTATTAACACAAGATCTTGGGATTACATAACCTTACTCTTTTTGACGAGACAGGGGTGCTATAAATGGAACTAATCCAGAATTGAATGATCTAGTCATTGTCATTGTCCCTGGAATGCCAACGACTAGAGACCATACTTTTTGTATGAATTTCTACTGTCAACCCCCCCCCCCCCTAAAATAAGAACACACTTAAAGAGGTTTAATTATTATTTTTGATAAACTTTAATTATTTCTTTAAAAGAACTAAAAAAACTGAAACAGATTTACTTGCTTAAAACTTTGCTATAACAAAATTACAAGATGCCGCCAGCGAAAGATTTTCTTGAGTGTGGGGACGTAAAGTAGGAAAATGAGAAGAAATGGGAGAGGGAAAGTAGGGTAAATGACAGTGGGTAGGAAAAGCGATGGGTATTAAGGAAATAAGAAGTACACGAAATGATGGGAAATGTGAGGGCTTAGGGAAAAGGTACGGAAATGAGGAGACGGGAATTATGGCTCATGAGGGGTAACGAAGTCAGGCGCGAATCTTTAATGGTGGTTCAACGGTGATCGGGTAGGGGCGAGGGAAAAGAAGAAGATAAGAAGGACAGGAAATTAGGTAAATTAAGGGAGAGTAAGAAAAGTTTAGGGAAATGAGCGATAGAAATTGGGGTAAATAACAGGTGGTGAGTAAAGCGAGTGGAAATAAGGGGATGAGAAGTACAGGAAATGAAGGAAATGTTGGGGTAGTAGGAAAGTATAGAGAAACGAGGGGACGAGAATTCCATCACATGGGGGACGACGAAATGAGGGGAAATAAGCAGAGAGTAATGGGAGGAGAAAAAGGAGGATAAATGGAAGGTGGTAGAAAAAGCGATGGGAAATAAGGGGATAAGAAGTACAGGAAATTAGCAAAAATGAGGGGGAGTAGGGAAAGTGACAGAAATAAGGGGAGATGGCGAAGAGTAAGTAGGGTAAATAACAAGTGGTAGGTGAAGCAATGGGGAATAGGGAATAGGAAGTACAGGAAATTAGGTAAAATGTAGGGGAACAGGGAAAATAAAGAGAAATGAGACGACTGGAATCAGGGCACATGAAGGGTGCCAAAGTGAGGAGAATTCAGAAAAAATAAGAGGGATATGAGGGAAAATGAAAGAGGGAAAGTAGGGAAAATGGCAGATGGTGAGGGGAGCAAGGGAGAGCAAGGGGATTAGAAGTACCGGAAGTTAGGGAAAATAATAAAAGGTAAGTGGGGGTAAATGGGGAAGGGAAATTAGGGGACTGGCGGCGGGGGGAAGAAGAGCAAGCTAGAATAAGGGGAGGGAAAGTAGGAAAATGAAAAGAAATGGGAGAGGGAAAGTAGGGTAAATGTCGAGAGGTAGAAAAAGCGAGCAGAAATAGGGGGATAAGAAGTACAGGAAGTCAGGGAAAATAAGGGGAGTAGGGAAAGTGAAGGTAAAGGTGGGAAAATAGTAGACAAAAAGTATAATGAATGAAAACAGAAGGGCACGGGCGAGGGAAAAGGAGGATAAGAAGTATAGTAAATAAGGGGGAGTAGGGAAAAGATGGAATGTAAAGGGAGGGAAAGTATGCAATTGTAATTGCAATACTTACATATACTAGAGATTATATATACCGATGAGTAATCCACTTGTAACCCGAAGTGATTTAAATAATTTAGAGTAATACAATTGTGAGGTAGAGTAGTCCACTTGTAGCCCACAGTATTCCACTTGTAATCCGAAGTAATCTACAGGTAATGGGGTTATTCAAAGTATTTGAGGTAATTAAAGTAATCCACTTGTAATACAGGGTAATCTCAATCTAATCTAAAGTAGTTTACATGTAAGTCGGAGTAATGCACTTGTAATCCAGTTGTTTGAAATAATTCCAGTAATCCAATCGTAACTTAGAATCCAGAAAAATAAACCTATAATCTAGGAAAATCCACTTGTAATTCAGGTCATTGGAAATACATAATTTAGGTAATCCAAGTAACTAATTTGTAATCCGGGCTTTTCGCAGTAACTTACATTGCTTATCCAAATAGTTTTTTAGTTGAAAATTTGTGGATTTTTTCAAAAAATGTTTTCTTTTTGATAGAAAGCTAATCATCTTTGTTGAAAATTAATTTTTTTTTGTTGAAAATGTAACTATTGAGTCGAAAATTATTTTAATTTGTAGGATACTAAAGAATGTAGTTACGAAAATATTTTTTGGCTGAAAATTCAACTGTTTTGTGGAAAATTCCTCTTTCTTGCTTGAAAATTAAAACAGTTTGTTAACAAAAATCATTTTTTTGGTTGAAAATTCAACTATATTGTTCAGGTTTAATTTTTTGAACTAGAAATTTAACTATTCTGGGTTTATTTGCAAATTTATATTTTCTCTTAGAAAATTCAAGTTCTTTATCTAGAGTGAAAGTACTTTGTAAAAAATTTATTTTTCTTTTTAAAGCTTTTTATTTTAGTAAAAAAAGTAACTATTTTACTGAAAAGTCGTATTTTTAATTAAAAATTAATTTTTTAACTGAAAATTTAGCGAGCCTATTTTTTATTGTAAATTTATCTTTTTACATTCTCATCATAAAAGGTATTAGATTTGTGTCAAATTTGCCCCCCCCCCCCCCTATCCCAGTGTTTTTGTCAAATGTCTATGTTTTGAGCTCCCCTAAATCAAAAAAAAAACAGGTTTTTACGAATGTGTCTATCTGTTCATTTCTCCAGTAACTTTTGAAAAAATTAATCTATTAGATTTTGAATATTTTCGAGACCACTTTTTAAAAAATTTAAAATTCTCTGTACAGTTATTCATAGTATTTGAAAAGTCGAGCAATTTATCCTAATGACTTTTTTCATAAAACCAAAAATTACCAGAGTTCTTGCATTTACAAAATTCCAAAAACTCACGAAAATGAACATTTTAAGCCAAATAACGCTCAATATGAAAAGAAGTCATGAAAAAAAATGTTGCTTTTTGATTGCTCTACAAGATTATCATAACAACTTTTTGAATTTTCTTGAAAAATCAAACATTCAAATTTTGACAACATACAAAATAATGAAAAATAAAAAATTACATTTTTGGCCAAACTATGCAAAATACGGTAAAAGATGAGTACACAACAAATTTGAATTTAAAAAGGATCTAGAAATTTGTTATCAACCAAATTTTTGATAGGATGCGTAGTTTTGGCTTTAATCATAAAAAACATCATTAACCGTAAAAAAAATCTGCCCGCTGCGTGGGTACATTCTCATCACAACTTTTGTCTTTTAATTTCTTTTTCGTGTCGTGTGTGGCGCTTAAAAAAGTCTGTCTATATGTTTGTCTGTCTCTGAGCACGTTAAATTTTCAGAAAATTAACCCTTGAAGGACACACTTCCGTAAATTACATAAAGAGCATACTGGGTTTATGACACCCAAGGATATCAAACGTGTTCTGTGCCGACGGTATAGGATAGTTTTTTACAAGAAAATCAATTAATAATGTTTCATCTATCTAGTTTAAGGAGAAAAAGGTTTCATAACAGTTTTTCAAAATTTAAAGTAGTTCAAAAAAATCCTTTTTGAAACAAAAATTTTTTAAATGACTTCTTTCACTCTAAAATTCATAACTTTTTGAGTTTTTAATATTTTTACTTAAAATTTTACCTGAATATTCCCGAGTCTTATAGTGTTCGTTCTAAAAAAGGTATTTATTCTGAAAAATAAAAGCTTCAATTCAATGAAAAATGAAACACCGTATTTTGCGTGATGAAACGATTTTTTTATCTTAAACTGCGTACAAAAATTATAAATATCAAAATTATCTGAAAATGACATAGAAAAAGAGGTTTTCATGTGATTTGTTAATCTGGCGCCATATATTCAATTTTCTTGAATTTGATACGTTTTTTTAAAGCGCAAATAAGTCGCTGGGTCATTTGCACCCAGTATGCCCTTTAAGGATTAATCTATTAGATTTGCCTTTAGAACACTCTTTTCGTGTCCTAGTATTTGAAAAGAAAAATATTGATTTTCGATACCCCTGCAAGATTATAATTAAAATTTTTTGAATTTTTTAGAAAAATCGAAAATTCAAGTTTGGACTGCACAAAAAATAATCAAAAATTGCATTTGGCGGTCAAACTGTGCAAGATAGGAAAAAAAGGATGAGACAAAGATTGTGCACCCAAAAAATATCTACAAATTTGTTATTAATAACTTTTTTATAAGACAAGCATTTTTTGTTTTATTTATAAATAAACATTAAAAATACAGTTATTAAATTTTTCGACACACGACACGAGCTAAGAAAAAATAAATAGAGAACATTTTTTCACCATAAATAGAGCCAAACAATGGTTTATATTAGTTTTTTTACATTTTTATGAGAGAAGGTATTAGATTTGTGTAAAATTTGACCCCCCCCCCCCCCAGTTTTGTAAAATATTTTTGAGACAACTTTTTTTTAATTTCAAATTTTTCTGTATGAATGCGTATAGTATTCAAAGAGTTGAACAATTTATCCGGATCACTTTTTTCATGAAACCAAAAATTACCAGAGTTATTGCATTTACAAAATTCCAAAAAGCACACGAAAATGAACCTTTTCACACAAATAACGGACGAAATGAAAAAAAGTAAACAAAAGAAAAAGTTTGATTTTTAAATTTTCTACGATTATGATAACAAATTTTTGAATTTTTTTGAAAAGTCAAAAATTCCAATTTGGACAGCATACAAAATAATGGAAAATCCAAAAATTAAATTTTTTTATTCAACAACTTCACAGTATGTCAAAGATTTTTAAATATATAAAGGCATTTTCAAAAAAACGAAATAAATTAATGTAAGTTCTGAAATATGATAATATACATTTATGGGAACGATATAAAATTTCAGGGATAAACTCGAGAGCGAAGCGTGATGAGAATGTATTCGTTAAAGCCTAAGGAGCTTTAACAAAAGAGAATTCACAATCGCCAAAATACTGTTGTCGATGCTTTCATGTTTAGTATTAAAATGTCTCTGCTTTAAATCTAAATTAAACTATTTGATTGAAAATTTATGTATGAGTTTTAAAATTTCTTCTTTTTTTAATGGAAAATATTTCTGTTGCTTGAAAATTCATACTTTTGGTTGAAAAGTTAACCACTTGGTTCAAAATCTAAATATTTGATTAAAAATGTATTTTTGTCCGGAAATACATAATTTTAGTTGACAATTTAATTCTTTAGTTGCATATATAAATATTATTATGAAATTAATTTAATCTTTTTGGATGAAAACCAAATAATTTTTTGTAAATTCAGGAAATTGTATGAAACTTTATATGATATGTTAAAAATTCGTTTTTTATTTAAAGAAAATCAATTTTTGCAAATGAAAATTCCGCTAATCCATTTTTTTGGGGTAAATTTAAAAATCCAACCATTTGTTTGAAATCTCAATCATTTTGATGAATTTTTTTAGAAAATTTATCCTGTGGCTTAAAATTTCATGTTTTCGGTTGAAAATTTATTTTTTGTTGCTGAAAATTTTACTACTTGGTTAAAAGTCGAGCTAATTTATCAAAAATTATTCTTATTTCTCTAGGTTTTAGAGTCGTACCATTTTTTATAGTTTTTTACCACAAAAAAACATTTACATATAACCAATTCATCAGAATAATTTGAAGGCTAGCAAAATACTTAAGACTTTTCAACTAAAAACTCAATTAGAAGAAATTACCCTTTTTCAACATTTTTACTTAACTCTTAATTACACTCTTAAATACACTTAAAAACTTTTATTTTAGAGAGAATAATTAAATTATTCAATTTTTAAAAATTGAAAATTTTTTTGATTAACATTTTATGTTTATGTGGTAAATTATACTAGAAATTCTATATAATTACTACTTACGCAGTTATTTAATTTAAACATTTATATATTTTTAAATGCAAGATATGCATATATAAAAATGAATATAGAACAGACAATTTTGAAAATATTAAGAGTGGTGCAACTCACCCCTGTGTAAAGTATTTTAATACTTCAGTGTAGTACGGGTTGCAGAAAAATGAAATTCGTTTTGATTTAATTATACTAATTGGAACTTTGTTAAGATTATATTTAATATTTAAAATATTGGATAAATCACAAAAGAAAATTCAGAAATATTTCTTCATTTATTCAATAATTATTTATCATAAATCGTCCCAAAATTTCTAATTAGATATCTCAGAATGAGTGTGGGCAATCCAAGATGTCTGCAAACTGAAGGTCAAACAAGAATACTAATTGCATGGGATGGTCGAAACCGTCGAATCTTTTTATTTATTAACTTGGAATCCTTGAAATCCATGAGTTTTGCCATGATCGTATTTTGGTAATATTTTTTGTAATGGTTTTAAAATGTCTTGAAACTTTGGAAACGTTTCAAAGATTCATATTTTACGGCGGGAAATTTAAAAATATTTTAAAAATACTCATTTTTTATTTTATTTTTTGCACTTAAATGCGCAATAATATAACTAAATGAAAAAATCATACTATTTTTGGTTGAAATATAAAAGTTTTTTTTGTAGAAAAGTTTATTATTGTATTTTTGATTGATCACTGATATTTTGTGGTTAAAATTCTCTCTACCTGATTAAAGTGTAACTGCTTTGTTGTAAATTCCACAATTTTGTTAAAAATTCATCTTTTTGTTTAAAAATTTAGCTGTTTCAATTGAAAAATCATTTTTTAAGGTTGCAAATTAAACTATTTTTGCATAAAATTCAACTATTTGGTAGAATTTTTTTAAATTCTTGAACAACAAATCTTTTTTGTATATAATATTTCATCTTTTTTGGAAGAGTTTAATTTTCTTATTGAAAATAAAACTTTTTAATTCAAAATTCAACTACTTACTTAAAAATTATTTTCTTTATGAGAAAATTTAACTGTTTTGCTTAAAAATTCGTACTTATTTTGGTGAAAATTAACTTTTCCACTTTTTGTAAACATTGTTTGTCCTTCTTTTAAAATTATTTCTGTTGTGGTTGTAGAAAATGGATTTAGGTTTTTTTTTGGTTTAAAAATTAAATTTTTTAATATTATTTTTTTAATTAATTTTTTTATTTGAAAATTAAACTATTCCATTTTTGTTTAATGATTTATCTTTTTTAGTTGGAAATTTAACTATTTCGTTGAAAATCAATGTATTTTGTTGGACATTTAACTTTTTTGGTAGAGAAATAATCTTCATGTTTGAAAATTCATCTTTTTTGTCATAGTGGTTTATTATTGAAACTGAAAAACTTTATTGTTTGAAATATGAACTATTACATTTTTCGTCGAGAATTCATCTTTTTGGTCGCCGATTTATACATTTATTTGAAAATTAATCTACGTGATTGAAAATTTAACTAATATGGTCAAGATTGATCATTTTAGTTGAAAATTGATTCTGTTGGTTAAACATTTAAATATTTTGTTATCAATTTATTTGTTTATGAAGTATCTTTTGACAAAAAATACATTTTTAAACGAAAATTGAATAAGGTTAGTTGAAGATTCATCATAGAAACTAAAATTTCATTTTTTGTTGAATATCAAACTAAAAAATATAATTTCTAAACTAAAAATTGAACAGTTAAATTTTTAAGAAAATAAATTTATGGTTAACCAAAGAGATAACTTTTCAACTAATATACCTAAGCTTTAACCAAAATAATTAAATTTTGAACCAAAACGATGAATTTTTGACCAGGATGTATAGTTTTCACAAAAAAGACGAATTTTCAAACCAAGAAGATTAATTTCTACCAAAAAAATGAATTTGCAATGAAAAAGGTCATTTTTCAACCCAAAATAGAATAGCTGAAATTTGTGTTACGAAGATTAATGTTTAACTAAATATATTAATTTTCAGTTAAGATCATGAATCTTTAACTAGAATAATTGAATTTCAAACCGAAAAGGTGAATTTTTAACTAAGAAGATTAATTTGTACCAAAAACATGAATTTTTAACTAAAAAAGAAATTTTTCAACCAAAAATTGAATGGTTGAATTCTTGTTTAAAAACTTAATTTTCAAATAAAATGATAGAGTATCCAATTGGAATAGTTTAATTTTCAGTTAAGAAAAATAAACATCGACAAATGACCCTAATTATCAAAGAAATAGTTTCATTATCAAGCAAAGTGATGAATTTTCAACTAAAACGATTAATTTCCAACTAAAATGAAGAACCCTCAATTCTAATTATTGAATTTTTAACGAAAAATATGACTTTTTGATCAAGAAGAATTATTTCTACCAAAATTACGAATTAATCAATCAATCAATCAATCATTAACTAGAATAATTGAATTTTCAACCAAAAAGATTATTTTTTACCAAAAAAGATGAATTTTCAAATAAATAAAGTAATTCTTCAACCAAAAATTAAATAGTTAAATGTTTTGGTTAACACAATACATTTTCAAATGAAGTTATGGAATTTTGAATTGGAATATTTACATTTTTAGTAATAAAAAATAAATAAATTTCAACAAATGAAACTAGTTTTCAAACAAATGTTACATTAGTAAACAAAGTGTTTAATTTTGAACTAAAACGATAAAGTTTCAACTAAAATAACGAATCTTCAATTGGAATTATCGAATTTTCAAGGAAAAATATGACGCTTCGATTAAGGAGAATGATTTTCACCGAAAAGAGAAATATTCAAATAAAAAAAGTAATTTCTAATCAGAAACTGAATAGTTAAACTTAGCGTTAAGAAAATTAATTCTCAACTAAAAAGATTCATTTTAAACTAAAATGATCAATCATTAACTAGAATAATTGAATATTCAACTAAAAAGATCATTTTTAAACTCAGAAGATTATTTTTTACCAAAAAAAATGAATTTTCAAATGAAAAAAGTTATTTTTCAACCAAAAATTGAATAGTTAAATCTACTTTCAAAAAGTTAATGTTCAACTGAAGAGATTAATTTTTAATTAAAATGGTGACTCAATAACTAGAATAATTGAATTTTCTACCAAAAAATATGCATTTTCAAATAAATAAAGTATTCAGCTTCTGCGTTTTTAATTTTTCAAAGAATTGTTGCGTATCAAATTCATTGATTCAGAAAGTGCGCTTTTAATACTTTGAATTATAATTTTTGTTTATTTTTCATGTTTTGAATTTAAAAATATAAATGATATTTCTGGAGACTAAAAAAACTGGTAAATTTTGGTATGCTAAAAGTTTAAAACACGGCCTGTCGTATGAAAAAAATAGGTGAAGTTAATGTTCAACTAAAAAGATTAATTTCTAATTAAAATGATCAATCATTAACTAGAATAATTGAATTTTCTACCAAAACAGATGCATTTTCAAATAAATGATGTAATTTTTCAACCAAAAATTGAATAGTTTTATGTACAATCAAAGAAAAGAATTTTTAACAAAAAAATTATTTTTTTAATAACAAATTTAATAGTTAAATTTAATTTCAAAAAATTAAATGTTCAACTAAAGAGATAAATTTTCAATTAAAATGATCAATCATTATCTGGAATTATTGAATTTTCAACTAATAAGTTGATTTTTATACTCAGGAGATTATTTTTTACTAAAAATGATGAATTTTCAAATAAAGGAAACAATTTTCAACAAAAAATTGAATAGTTACATTTTTTAAAAATTTATTTTCAAGTAAATTGATGGAATATTCAATTGGAATATTTACGTTCTTAGTAAAAAAAAACATAAATATCAACAAATAAAACTGCTTTCCCAAAAAATATTTAACCTCTCAAAGTGATACATTTTCAACTAAAACGATTAATTTTCAACTAAAATGAAGAATCTTCAATTGTAATTATTGTATTTTAAACGAAAAATATGACTTTTTGACCAAAAAGAATCATTTCTACCAAGCTGATGAATTTTCTACAAAAAAAGTCATTTTTAAGCAAAAATTCAATAGCTAAATTTTTTGTTATAAAATTAATTTTCAAGTAAATGATGGAAATCTCAATTGGAATATTTACATTTTAGTAAACGAAAAACATGAATGTCAGCAAATGAAACTAATTTTCAAAAAAATAGTTACCCTATCAAACAAAGTATTAAATTTTCAACTAGAACGATGAAATTTTAACTAAAATAAAGAATCGACCATTGAATTCATCGAATTTTTGAGGAAAAAGATGACTTTTCGAACAAGAAGAATAATTTCCATCAAAAAGACGAATTTTCAACTAAAAGAAGCCATTTTTCAACAAAAAATTGAATACTCAAATTTATCGTTAAGAAAATTAACGCTTAATTAAAGAGATTAATTTTCAATTGGAATAGTTCAATTTTTACTCAAAACAAAAAAAAACATATATTTCAATAAATGAATCTAATTTTTTAAAAAATAGTTACACTATCAAAGTGATTAACTTTTAACCAATACAATGAATTTTCAACTAAGAAAATTTATTTCTACCAAAAAGGTTTAATTTTTAACTAAAAAAAAAATACATTTTTAAACAAAAAGTGAATAGGTGAATTTTTAGTTAAAAAAATAATGCTCAATTAAAGAAAAGATAGTTCAACCAAAAAAGTAATTTTTTAACCAAAAATTGAATAGTGGAATTCATTGTAAAAAAAATTCATGTTCTACTAAAACGATTAATTTTCAATTAAAATTTTTGACTCAAAAAGATAATATTGTAAATAAAAATTGAATCGTTTAATTTTTACATTCAAAAATCAACGTTAAACTAAAGAGATACAATTCCAGGTTTTCCAGGTAGCGTAAACACCCTGTTTAATCAAGTAGCTTAAAAAAATTACCTAATGTATTAATTGTAAAAAATATTTTGTTTAATGATGATAAAAAATAAAGTTTAGTACCATGCACTGGGTTTTCTTTGTCCCTCGACGTACAGCCATCTTGCTGGCCGACGTCACGCGAACGATACTATTCAATAATTCAATATTCCCGCCCTGCGCACAAAAATGGCGCACTACTGCGCGTATCCTTCCGGTTCTGCGTGCCCCCTCGCGCCATTTTGCATTTCTCGAAGTCCAAGCAATTTCGTAGGAGAAAGAAGCGTAAGCACTTTATTGTGCAATATTATTTATCAGTTTCTGTTTAATGTAACGTAGTCCCGAATCAGTTTTAATAATTTCACTTGTAATATTTTTTAATGGTTACAATTTCGTGAAATTCTGATTACGTTTAGTAATTTTTTTGGAGCAGAAGCAAGAAGTGCGAACATTGAGCGTTGAAGAAGACGCCAGGTGCCATTGTGTCGAGGTAATGATTATTTATTAAAATATCGTTATTTTCCATTATCCGCTGAGAGTGTTTCGAGCTTGTTATTTAGTCCGTTTTTTGGTCGTAAAGTTGTGAAAAGTGACTTATACTGCGTACTTTTTTGTGATTTGGATCACACATTGTGCTTTTGATAGTAGACATCTTTTTTCGCCACACTTCCGCTGTGTTGTGTGGAATATGGATTTACGTGTCCCTATTCCCTAATAAGTGGAAAACGGTTTCAATCAATAAATTCGGTATGTTTCTGGGCTTAGATAATAAAGAAAAATTCCATTCCTGTCATTTTTTTTATCTCTGATGTCTATTTATGTCTAATTTACATATCTGCTCCTTCATTATACGATTAATTATTACTCTGTGAACTACGCGTACTCTTTATTTTTCTCAGCAATTAAGTCATTTGATATTTCTAGTTTTTAAAATCGGAAATCGGGGGTCCGATTTTTTTCTTATGCATTAAAAAAGTAGTTTAAATTTTGAAAAAAATGTAATAATTCATATTTTAATTAAGAATATATGTTAATTTTAAATTAAAAAATAGTTAAATTGACCCAAAAAGGTCGATTTTTTAAACAAAATAGTTAAGTAATCAATTTTTAAATAAGATGAATTTTTTACCAAAAAATAACAATTCGTAACGAATTATGTACATTTTTAATCAAATAGTTAAAGTTTCAACTAAAATGATTAATTTTTGGACAAAAAAAAAAGAAGAATTTCCAATAAATTAGTTTTTTTTCAAGAGTGAAAGGTAATTTATTTGTTATAATTAATTTAATTATTTCGGTTAAAAAATTAATTTTGATGAACAAAACGAACCAATGCATTTTTAACGAACAAATTTTCCACGAAAAATGTATTAGTTGGTATTTAAACAAAAAAGAGTTTTAATTGAAAATAAAATACAGGTTTAACAAAAAACAATTATATTTAGAATTCAGAAAAATTAATTTTCGTTAAAGGAAAAAGAAATGGCATCAAAATGTTGAATTTTCTACATATCAGTCGAATTTTTAACAATAAAATTGATTGTTACCAAAAAACTTTAATTCTCAACAAAATTTAGAAATTTTTAATCAAATATTTAAATTTAAGAAAAGGAACTGAGGAAACGGCTTCAACTTTCAACCAAGAAATTTCATTTTTAACTGACAAAATTGATTGAATCTCAACAAATTTGTTGTTACCAAAATGTTGAATTTTCGAGTCGAGAATACGAATCTTGTGTGAAAAATTAAATTTTTTATCAAAAAAATTTATATAATTAATTTTTATTTTATTTTATTTTTTTTCGTTTCTAAAAATATTTTATTAAAAAGTTGAATTCTGAAAAAAATATGTACTAGTAAGGTTTCTAAGTAAAATAATTAATTCTCAAGAGAAAAAAAAAGAATTAATTTCAAAAGAGCCTAATTTTGTACCAAACAGATTAATTTTCTACCACATTGTAGAATTTCCAAAACCAAAAATTGAATTTTGATACGGAAAGCGATCAATTAAAAAATTTGAGAATATTAATTTTCTACAAAAAAATTGCATTTTTTGACAATTAGTTGATTTTTTCAGGAAAACAGATGAATTTTCAGTTTAAAAAAATTATTTTTTTTCACAAGAAATGAAACTAAGTTTGAACTAAAATGTTGCAACTTTAAGAAAAAATATGAACTCTGAGGAAATTAATTTAACAAAATAGGTACATTTTAAGTTGAAAAATTAATTTTTAACAACAAAAGAAACTGATTTTGAACTAAAGTGTTAAAACTTTAACAAAAAGGATGATCTTTTAAGTAGTGTAATTTCCAGTCAAGAAGTAACATTTTTACCAATGTAATAGTTGATGTTTTAACAAATAGAAAAAAAAATTAATTTAAAAAAAAAACAGATTTAACGGACAAAAACGAATTTTTAACAAAATACTTGACTTTTTAACTAAAAAGATGAATTTGTTAGGAAAGTGTTGAATTTTCAAGTTAAAAATACGATTTTTTTACAAATCAGTCGAATTTTCAGCAAAAAAATTAACTTTTAACCAAAAAGTTAATTCTCAGCAGAAAAAGATAAATTTTCTACCAAAAAAGTTGATTTCTCGACAAAATAATTAATTGTTAACCAAATAAATAACTTTTGTATCACAGAGATGAATTTTTAACACAGAACTTTAATTTTTTACCAAAAAAGATGAATCTTGAACCAAAAATGAAATAGTAAAGTTGTCATTATGAAGAATTAATTTTCAATAAAAAGTTACGCATTTTCAACAAATATATGTTCAAATTTCTACTAAATAGTTGAATTTTCAACAAAAACATTCGAGTTTTCAAACAACTTTTCAAATTATAAACAGTAGATGGCAAAAAGAATATTTAATAACAAAGTATATTTGCAACTTAAATATTAAAATCAGTAAAAACTGCCACCTTGAGCTGACTGAAGTTTATGAATGAATAACAAAAAAAAATATTTACAAAAAAATAATCTTATCAAAGGTCTATATCATGAGACGAGGGCTTTGAACTTTACTCCCATGCATTTTTTTATCACGTATTTTGTGAATTACCTCGTAAGCTAATTTAATTTCAGCTTTAAAATTTTTTAGTTCTATTGCATAAAATTTTACGTTTGCAATATATTCTTTGGCAAAATGTCGATATATTGTGACAACAGCTGTAAATGCAGTTTCACGTAGTTAATCAATTGATAAGAATTTAGCTGTGTCGTCTTTGTCAATAGTGGGAAAGAGGTTTTTGTTGTTTTGTTAATAATAAAGAACACAAGTTTGTTTTTAAGACTTCGTGTTTTTAACTCAAGTAATTTGAATTTCTTTTCATAGAGAAAATTAATTTATTAACAACTATTTGACGAGCATTAGACAAGAGAATAATCGAGGTTTCGAGGACAGTCACAGCATGTTCTTGTGTTTTTGCTGATAAGTCTCTTTGTGGCCTCTTTAGGAAACTTCTGCATTTTATGAGTACAAGCATATTATCAAATTTTATATTTGGTTTACTGTGTTTTAATACAAAAATGTTATTATAAATGATAATGCCTGTGTCTAGGATTTTTTTAAACAATGACACTATTTTTCTAATATTTTGAAAGAAGTTGCACTAAATAAACTATTTTCAAATAAAAAAGAGTCCAATTTTCAACCAAAAGGATGAATTTTGAACGAAATGCATAAACTTTTAATCAAATAGTTGAATTTTCAACCCAGAAGATTATTTTTCTAGCAAAAAGCAGGAAGTTTCAACAAATTACGTGCATTTTCAAATAAGTATTTTAAACCAAAAATGTGAGGATAGTCGAAATTTTATTTGCTTCATTTTTAGTTTATATTTTTTCGTTTCTAAATTTTTTTAACTAAATAGTTGTATTTTTCAATTAAAAAGAGATCAATTTTTAACCAAAAGTAATCCTTTGAGCAGAATTAAATTTTTCAATCTAAAAACAAATTAATTTTCTACAAAACAGATTAATTTTGTCCAAAATAGTTGAATTCTCTACATAACAGTTTAACTTTATACAAAATAGTTCACGAAAATACTTGACTTTTAACACCAAAAAATCAATTTTCTACCAAAGAGAATGTATTTTCTACAAATGCATAAACTTTCAATCAAATAATTGAATTTTCAACCAAGAAGATTAATTTTCTAGCAAAAAGGGCAAATTTTCAACAAATTACATAAACTTTCTACTCAATACATTGTATTTGGCGTTAGTCTACATTTTATTTAATTATTTTTCGTTTTATATTTTTTTCATTTGACAATTTTTCAAACTAAAAAGTTTAATTTTTAAATAACAAAATACCAATTTTTACAACAAAATAGAGTAGTTAAATTTTTATTGAGAGAAATTCAAATCAAGAAAACAAATTTAATTTGATCAACTTTTGAATTTTTAAGCCAAAATGACGAATTTTCATTTAACAGTTAAAATTGCAACAAAATAGTCCAATTTTTTTTTTCATTATCTTTGAAAAGTCACAAAAAACGAATTTTTAATTTTAAAATATTGATTCTCCACCAAAAAACAAGACAAAATACATAAATTTTCTACCCAATTGTTACATTTTTGAGCCGAAACTGCAAATTTTCTACAAAAAACTTAAATTTTCAACCCGAAACTAAGTTTTTTATATACAATAATTATATCTACAACCAAAAAAATTGGTTAATATGTAAACAAAAAATATTTATTCGACTATATTGTAAAGAAAAAGATTTTTTTTTAGAAAATTATCTTTTTGTTTGAGAGTTAATCTTCTTATTTAAAAATGATTCTTTTCGGTTAAAAATGCAATTATTCTAGTTAATTATTTATGATTTTAGTTCAAAATTCAATTTTTAGGCTGGAAATAATATTAGTTGTTTTAAAATTTTTTTCCTAAAAATTATTATTATTTTTGTTTGTTGAAGATTCGTCGTTATAATTAAAAATTCATTTCTTTGGTTGAAAAATGAGCGATTGAGAACATGTTTTTTCTTTGACTGTATTTTAGTTGAACCTTATTATTTTTTAATTGAAAATTTAACTATTATTTCAGTTGAATAATCCATTATTTTAGTTAAAAATTCATCTCTGTTTAAGCATCTATTTTTTTACTACAAATTTAATTTTTGGTTAAAAAATGATTCTTTTGATTAAAAAATTCATTTTTCTGATTGAAACTTTAAGTATTCAAGTTAAATATTTACAATTTTATTTAAAAATTCATCAGTTTCACAATATTTTTTTGTGTGGAAAGTTATTTTTTTTTTGGGAAAGTAATTTTTTTAACTAAAAATTCAACTTATTCCAATAGGAAATTCCATTAAATATAGTTGAAAATTCATCGATTTTGTTAAACATTCATTTTTGCAACATTAAATTTAATTATTTAAGTTTCGGTTAACAATTTTTATTTTTTCGTTACTTGATCTTTTTTAACACAAAGTTTAACTATTTAGTTGAAAATTTGTTTTCTTTAATTAAAAATTCACGTGTTTTGTTAAAAATGGTATTTTTTGGTATTAAATTAACCTTTTTATTTGAAAATTAATCTTGATTAAAAATTCATCGTTTTGTTTGAAAATCAAGAGTTCCAGTTGAATATTTATCGTTTTAGTTGAAAATTCACCTTTTTGGTTCAAAATTTGACCATCTAATTTTAAGATTTATAATTTTTGTTTGAAAATTCATCACCTTGGTTTAAAATTGAATTATTTTATTGAAAATTCAACTGTTTTGTTAAAAAATTATATTTTGTATAATATATTATATTATTCTTTGGTAAAAATTAATCTTTGTTAAAAATTCATCACTTTGATTAAAAATTTAACTTTGGTTCAAAGTTTGTTGTTTTTTTTTAAATTGAAAATGTAAACAAGTATTCTAAGTGACTATTCTATCATTTTAGTTGATAATTCATCTCTGGCTGAAAATTAGTTGTTTTTTTTAACTCAAAATTTTACTTTTCAATGTTTTAAGGCATAATTGATCTTTTTGTCGTTGAAAATTAAAATTTTTCAATTATTTATTCATAATATCATTTTAAAATTTAGATTTTTTGTTAAAAATTCAACTATTTTAGTTGAAGATTCATTGTTTAAGTTAAAAATTCATCACTTTGTTTATAAATGTAACTTTTTAGAAGACTTTTTTGTTTTAAAATTATTAAGTTTTGAATTGAAAATGTACATATTTTAATTGAATGCTCTGTCACTTAATTTGGAAATTCATCTCATTTAGTTGAAAATTCATATTTTTGTTTAAAAATATAACTATTTCCAGTCAAAGATTCATCAACAATTTTGTTGACAATTTTTTTTTATTAATTTTTTTACGAACATTTAACTATTCCATTTATAGTTACAAATTCATCTTTTTTAGTTCTAAATGTAACTATTTCGTTGAAAATTCATGTATTTTGTTGAAAGATGATCTTCTTTTTTACAAAAATAATATTCTGTTTTGAAACTTCATATTTTTCATGGAAAATTTAAGTATTCCAGTTAATTGGTCACAATATTATTTGGAAATTGATCTTTTTGGTTTAAAATAAAACTACTTTATTGCAAATTAAACTCTCTTGTTAAAAATCCATGTTTTTGTTGCAAATTCATCACTTTGGTTCAAAATTTGTTGTTCTTTTTAGTGGAAAACTAATTCACTTTTTTAAATGGAAAGTTTGGCCTGAAATCTTTTGACATATTTCAGGGTATCTTCAAATGTTCCGAGAAATTTTAAATATATTTCAATAATTGGAATTTTTTAAGATTTTAGGGAATTTTTAAAGCTTCTAAAATTTAAGGCATTTTCAAGAGCTTTTTATTTGAAATATTTTAGGGAATTTAAAAATATTCCAAGGAATTTTTTTTATCAATTTTAATAATTTGGTTAACTGGATTTTATAATATTTCAGTGGATTTCATAGAATATATTTACGAGTTACGAGGTATTTTGTAAGGTTTCAAAGATTTGAAGAGATTAACAATTATTATTTGAATTCATTCTGAATTCTTTTAAACTCTTTGGAATTTTTCTGATTTTTTCAATTCACTTGAATTCTTGTAAATTTACTGAATTTTACTTATTTCAATAGATTAAAAAATTTTTTTTTAATAATTATTTGTATTATTTTGCCCCGAATTCTTTTCAATTTACTAAATTCTACATAATTTTTGGATGTTTTAAATGTTAAATTTCAATATATTGTTATTTTAAATTCAAAATTCAAAACTTTAGGACCATTTCGCTATTAAATATTTCGAAGTTTTATATTAAAGGCCTTGATAGTCAGTTTTGAATTTAGTATTTTTGGATGCAAATATAAAGAAATTTTTTATTGAAAAGCATGAAAGTCTACATTTTTAAAAAATGAAATCAAATCATAACAATATTATTTATTTTGTATACATTATCTTCATTTTTAATTTTATGTTTAAAATCTCAAAATTTTCCGATTCATATTAGAAAATTGTTACCATTTTTTAATGACGACACTAAATTTTTAATTTTTTCCTTTCTTAGGTTTTAATTTTCAATTAAAATTAAATTGTTTAGATTTTGGAAAGTATTGTTGGCAACTTGAAAATTATTAATTTTTCAGCGATTTTAATTTACTTCCAATAATTGAAATTTTTAAGTGTTTGAGTATAAAAAAGTTTTAATAACCCAATTTTTGTTGCCTAAAATTTTGTTCAGTTTTAAGTGACGTTCGCAATTTTTTTAGTTTTAACGTTTGGAATTATACATTTTTTTATTCTTAACGTTTCCCATTTAAAATTACTATGTATTTCGAAAGGTTTTTATTTAAAATATGTCAATTCATTTTTCATTTTAGAAAAAGTTTTCTAATCAGTTTTAATGTTAACTTGTAATTTTATTATGTCATGGAAATTTAAAATTCTAGAATATCAGAAGCTGGGCATTTGTAAGATTCAATTCAGTTTTCAATATTAAATTGTCAAATTTTAATCGCTTTCAATTCAAATTATTCAAATTTAAAAGTCTTCAATCTTTAATTATTTATTTTGAATGTTTTTAATCATAAAGAATGCAATTTCAATTACTCTTAATTTTAAATTGTCTAATTTCCAAAATTTGAATCTTAAATATACAATTTATAACATTTTGACATTGTCATATTTTTACATTTTTAGCGCTTCGACTTAAAAATGATATAATTCAACTTCTTTTTATAATTAAATTGTCCAAAATCGTTGGTATATTTTTCAAAATTTCAAGAGCTTGCAATTCGAAATTATTAATTATTAACTATTATTTCAAAAAAATTTCAAACCTTATATTAAAAAAGTGGTTTAATAATGGATTTTAAAATTTTCATATTTTCTTGTTGGTAAATAGAAATTCAGAGGCAGGAACGCGCGATTTGCGCATGTGGAATAAAATGCTTATCTGTAATTTCCTTTATTAGACCCAAAAATTTCATTATCCTTATTATATGATTTAAAAATCAATTCATTTCTTGCAAAAAGGTTTGCTGACATTTATCGACTTCCGGAGTTTATAATATGTGTGAAAAAACCGTGGGTTTTGCAAAGAAAGTTAATGCACCGGGAGAGAAATATTACACCGGGAGCTTTCTCGCATTATCATAAGTCGCGCGTTTCGTAGCGCCGTGTGTCCGAACAACCAATCACGAAATCGGTAGTTACTTTGGATTGGTTGACCGGCCACATTACGTTTCGTGTACGAGCGTACTAGTTCGCATTTTAGACTTTTCTGGAGGTTCTGTAGTCTATAGACTGCCTAATGCTAAAATTTGATAAACAAAAACTTGAAAAATTAAAAAAAAAAATCAAAAAGTTACCTGAATCTATAATCTTCTAAGTTAGTTAAAGTTGTAAAAATCTGTGATTTTATATTTATAGGGCTCTCCTTAATGATTATAAGTCATATTCCTAAATATAAATATAAGATTGAAACCATATAAAATGTAATACTATTGAAATACTGTACGTATAAATATGTTGTGTCTGAACTTGTTTCGATGATTTCATGTTCCTTCAAAAAATATATAATAAAATCTTTGCATTTTCCTTTATGAGGCATTACATTTTTTCTCATCCTACTTATTATGATTGCTCATACGTGAAAAAAATGGCACTTTTCGCAGCAGCAGTATATATATATATATTTTTTTTTTAAACCGGGAGAAATCACGAGTTTCTACCGGGATAATCGGGAGAAAACCAGGAGAAAAAAATAGTGCCCATCCTGGTGAGGCCTGCTTGATTTACAAAAGACTTTCTTTCCAGGTGTAAACACATGATAATTTATCATGTACAGCAGCAATATTGATCCGTGGGAGCCGGGCTATGGTCCCCCAGACAGACGGGGGGGTGGTGGTCACACATCCGACTACGGGGACTATCGTAATGATTACGGCAATCGGTCCCCCGATTACGTAGATCACCGTGAATCCGAGCACCGAGAGCGGGATCACCGAAGTCCAGATTATCGAAGCCATCGGAGTCGGGACCGAGAACGGGAACGGGAGCGTTCCCGCGACCGACGCGAGAGAAGCCGAGAGGAGCGAGGAGAGCGCAGCAGTTATCGAGACCGTGAGGAGCGCGAGAGATACCGAACGAGAGATCGTGACTCACTCGAGAGAGATCGTGATCGTGATCGTGATCGTGATCGCGACCGAGATCGGGAGCGTTCCCGCAGAGACAGAGATAGGGAGCGTGAACGGGAGCGTGATCGGCGTGGAAAGCGGGAGGAGAGGGATCAGCAGCATCTGCCGCAGCAGCATCAGCATCATCAGCAGCGTGATCGTGAGCGTGAGCGTGATCGTGAGGACGATCACAGTCGTGAGAGTGCCGACTATGAGCATGAGCATCGTGTCTATGGCTCGTCGTTGGAAGGGGTTCACTACAAATCGCAATCGCCCAACAACACCATAATGATTCGTGGGCTCGCCCAGCATATTACCGAGAATGACGTAGGTTGTCAACTTAATGGCCCAAGCGTTTGAGGCCACGAGTGAGTTTGATTGAGTTTTGAGGCTAGTCAATATTATCACTATACTGGTATGTGTATCGCAGGTGCGGCAAGACATCCTCAACTGTGGTCTCATGCCCAAGGACATCAGGCTCATACGGAAGAAAGACACAGGTAAATATCGCCAATCAAATCAATATTTTTTTCTTGTTATTGTGTTGTTTTTTTGTGTCTTTTTTTCGACTTTTGATTTTATTCTCTTTTGTTTTTCCACCGGCATCATTTATTACCGTTTCTTCTCTCCTCTCTTACGAATTTCAACCACCGAACTCTCTCTCTCTCTCTCTATCATATTTGTCCGAGAATTCTCTCGCTATCTTGAGATTCCAGCACTGACCCTGTACTTGTGTTTTTTTTTTCCTCTATCAATTGAGCGTTATTTTACGCTGGTTGATTGTAGCAGGTAAGTTGACGGTACAGGGCGAGTCAATTCGGGATTTTTGGTCGAGTATTTTTAAGGTAAGAGGCGCCAGTGTCGGATTCCTCGCGATTTCGGGATTTTGCGGCAATTTTGATTGGATTCGGATGTATTTTGAGAGTCGGGGAGAATGTGACAGTGGCGCCGCTTAAATTGAAAGTACCAGGTAATTCCGTCAGGCTTCGAACTTGTCTTTGGCACTGAAAATGATTAATTTGAAAGTTAAAATGGGATGATTTTTGGAAAAACAGACTTTATTTTTCCCTTTAAAACAAAAACAAAAAAAAGAATCCCTTTTTTCCCCGTGTTTTTAGAGAAATTTTCCCTTTTTCTCGATTTGAAGCCGATCAGAAAATACAATTATTTTTTTTCAAAGAGTTTATTATTTTTGGGGTAAAAACTCTACTCTTTGGATTGGAAATTCATTGTTTTTTTGTTTTTGTTTTTTTTTTTTTTGTAGAAATTTCTTTTTTTATTTTCTAAAAGAAGATCTGTCTTAGTTAAAAGTACGATTTTTTCTGAAAATTCAGTTTGCTTGTATTTTTTTTCTTTTTGGCTTGGAAAATCATCCTTGTAGATTGAAAATTTGTTTCCGAAAAAACTCAAGTCTTGTTGAAAGTATAATTCTTTTTTCGGAAAATTCAACTGTTTTGTGGGGAAAAAAATGTTTTTTCGAAACTTCAGCTGTTTTGTTTTGAATATTCGTATTATTGAATAGAAAATTCGTGTTTTGCAATTAAAAATTCAATTATTTCGTTAAAAACTCAACGTTCATTCGAAACTTTAATTATTTTGTATTGAATACTGCTCTTTTTTGGATAGAAAATTCGTCTTTCGGTACAGAAAATTCATATTTTTTGGTAGAAATTCCATTTTTATTTTTTAAAAGTTAATCGTCTTGGTTACAAATAAACTTTTTTGTCGAAAATTCAAATGTCTTCTATAAAAAAAATTATTTTTCGCTTAAAAAATCATCTGTGTGGATTGAAAATGCAATTATTTTGTTGAAAACTCTACTCTTGCTAAAAATATAATTATTTTTTTTGTTGAAAATTTAACTATTTTGTTGAAAAATCATATTTTTTCGAACCTTCAGCTCTTTTGTTTGTGTTGAATATTCATATTTTTGAATAGAAAATTCGTCTTCTGCCTGACAATTCATCTTTATGGTGAAAAAATTACCCACTGTCTTTTACCAAATTTGTATTTTTTGATGAAAATTCAACTATATTTTATTTAAATTTTGCGAATTAATTTTAAATATTTAAATTTATTTGTATTAAAATTTTAAATTTTATTTAAATAATCCACTGGAAAATTGATAATTTTAGTTTAAAATCTATTGAAAGTACAACTATCTTGTTAAAAAGTCACTTTTAGCTTGAAAATTCGTTGAAAATAAACTGTTTGGTTAAGAATTCAAATATTTTGTCGAAAATTCCCTTTTTTTGTTTAAAAGTTTAGCTATTTGGTTGAGAATTCAATTTTTTTTTTTGTCAAAAATTCAACTGCTTTCTTGAAAAGTATTCCTTTGAATTGAATATTTTATTTTTGTATAAAATTCATTTTTCTTGGTTCAAAATCAACTTTTTTTAAAAATTTAACATCGTGGTTTAGAAATATCACTGTATTCTAAAAAAATTCGTGTTCTGCTTGAAAATTGAACTATTTGGTAGAAAATGCAAGCGGTTGAGGTTGACTGTTCAGTTTTTTTTTGTTTATTTTGTTTTTTATTGTATTTTAAACTAAGATTTTTAACTAAAAATTAAAGAATTTCATTCTTAATTGACATATGATTTGTTTAAGTTAAAAAATCAACAATTTAGTTGAACACTCATATATTCCATTGAAGATTCGTCTTTTTTTATAGAAAATTCTAGTATTTGATTGAAAATTTCTCTGTTTGAATGAATATTGAACTATTTTGTGAAAAGTTTTGGATGACAAATTATTTTTTAGTTGAAAATTCAGTTATTTAGTTGAGAAAAATACACTTTTTTATATATAAAAAAATGCATCTATTTGGTTGAAAATTCGTCTCTTTTACCTGAAAACTCAATTATTTGGTTATAAATTCAACTTGTTAATTTAAAACTAATTTTTTGTTTGAAGATTCATCATTCTAATTGAAAATTGTACTATTTTGATGAAAATTCCGTTATTTTGCGTTTGAAAATAAATTGGTTTAACTTTATTAAATATTAGTTGTTTTTTTTTTCTATAAAATTCAGCTATTCAGATGAAATTTCATGTTCTTGATGGAAAATTAGTATTTTTTATATGAAATTCTACTATTTGGTTGAAAATCGGTGTATGTTAAGTCTTTTTTTTTTTACCAAATTATTCTTTTTGGTTTGAAATATCATTTTTGGTTGAGGATTCATAATTTTAATTCTTGGCTAAAAAATCGTCTTTTCGGTAGAAAATACAACTCTTGGATGGAAATTCGTGTTTTTATGCCTGATTAGTCAACTATTTGATTTTTTTTCAGAAAATTAATCATCTTGGTTGAAAATTCATATTTTCAGATGAAATTCAACTTGTTCATAGACATTTGAACTATTTTCTTGAAAATTCGTGTTTTATGCCTGTGAGTGCTTGGTTGAAAATCAAATCTTTTGTTACCCTATTTTCATTCTAAAAAATCACCCTGTTTCAAGAATATTTTTGACTGTGAAGTCTGGAATCTGAAGATTATTTTACTTTATGATTATTATTAATTTAAAAGTGCTAAATTGTGAAGCAATTTTTTACTGAAGAAGCTACTATAAAAAAAAAAAAAAAACACGTAAATTTGCGAAAAGTGATTTTTTTTTATTATTTTCTAATTGAAGTTGTAGTAGCGTAAGACGGAAGTTCGAAGCCTGAATCCGGGAGTATTTTGCATTGTAGATGAATTGAAAAAGTAAATAAAAAGAAAAATTAAAAAATTAAGTGTAAAATTAAAATGAAAAGTAAAAGTAATGTCAGAGTACAATCGAGAGAGATTTACTCTTTCATGAGTAGTGTTGTGGCAGTAGTGGGGCGCAAATAGGAAAAATACGGAAAGGGGAGGGGATATATAAAGAAAGTAAGAAAAAGAAGTGGCGAAAAGAAAGAAAGAAAGAAAGAAGGAACGCTTCTTCGAATAATCGTGTTCGAAAGTGAAATCTGTCAATGGTTGGTGCTGTGATTGCCTGCCCTCTCAGAGAGAGACTCCCAGGCAATACGTGGATTAACTCTGGATATGTGTGTATTTGCTCTGTATAGGTGCTTCGCGAGGTTTCGCATTCGTCGAGTTTAACGCGACTCAGGAGGCCGCACGTTGGATGGAGATGAAACAGGTAGAAAGAAGTTCAATCCAGATACCCAACCGATGCGTTGCTTGCTTCTTGCTCGCGTGCCAGCAACGCCCCGTGGCGGCAGGGCACGGTAACGCAGCCCACTGGCCCTCCACAATGGCCATGGCTGTTCACCTTAAAACCAAAAAAAAGGCTACTTCAAATATAATATCATTCATTCAATCATTCATTCATTCGCTCACTCACTCACTCACTCCTAAATTACATATAATAGCTGCATACTCATTTTATCTTGAAATCAAATCCCCGCACAAATATATCAATCACCACACACACACACACACACAAACACATTACACTTTATACACTTTTCCACGAGACTTCTTGTTACACTTTTTTTTTTCTTCCGATTAGAGAAACTTGATGTTTTCATTTTTTCAAATTACATTACTTTATTTTTTATTAATTTTTTTTTTATTTAATTAAATTACTATAATACACATAGAGGTCAATTTTACTGCTCTGTAGGCTGGTCCAAAAGCAATTTTTCAATTTTCAATTAGACTTCAGGACATCGTTCACTTTTTTATTTTGCTCGCCAACTGCTTTTCTTTTTCGAATGACCGAACTTTTATTATTTTAATGACTAAACGAAACTCTCTGTCTAGTTTATTTTTTATTTTATTTTTTTTATTATTATTTAAGTGAATATTGTTACACTTTTTTTTATTTATTAGAGTAACTTGTTTACTTTTTTTTTTAAGGAAATTTAAATTTTGAGAGGAGTTGACTACTATAATTTTGAGTGTGCACCAAATTTCGATGATTTCAGAAATAATTAAAAGATATGAAGAGTAGGGTGTCCTAAAATAACGCCGTGTTTTTTTTTAAATTTTAATTAAGCAGGCCCTAAAGCTGTTCTGTTTGGTGACAAAATTGAAGTTTAAGAATTTTGCTTTTTCTTTCTCTTTTTGGTGAAAGTTGCAATTTGTTTGTAACAATAATGTTTGTTTTTTCAGAGATTCTTTACAAATCTCTGTGGTACTTTTGTATTTAAAAAAGTTTATTTCGAAATTATGCAATTGTCAATTTTGTAATTAATTTTCTTGAAAATTTATGTTTTTTAGTTGAAAATTCAAGTATTTCAGTTAAATATTTGTCATTTTAGTTGCAATATCATCGTTTTGGGCGAAAATAAGAGTACGTGATTAAAAGTTAACTTTAAACTAAAAATTCACATTTGATTGTAGAAAATTAGTTTTGCTAACTGAAAATCAAACTAGTCGATTTTTTATTCAAAATGTATTTTTTTTTTTAAATTAGAAATTCAACTATTTGGTTGAAAATTTGTCTTTTTCAGTAAAGATTGAACTTTCGTTGAAAATTTATCTTTTTAATTAAGAATTGAAGTATTCCAGATAAATATTCATAATTTTATATAAAAATTCAACTATTTGATTAAAAATTTGTATTTTTTAATTGAAAATTTAACTATTTGGTTGAAAAATGGTCTCTTTTAGTTGAATATTATTAAACTATTTCGTTGAAAATTAAGCATTTTAGATAAAAATTCCACTATTCGATTAAAAAATTGTCTTTTTGAGTTTGAAATTCAACTATTTCATTGAAAAGTTGTCTTTTTTAGTTGAAAATTAAACTATTTCTTTGAAAATTTAACTTTTTAATTGAAAATTGAAATATTCCAGTTAAATATTCATAATTTTAAATAAAAATTCACCTTTTTCCTTAAAAATTTGTCTTTTAAATTGAAAATTCAACTATTTGGTTGAAAATTTGATTTTTCAATAATGATTAAACTTTTGTTGAAAATTTATCTTTTTAATTATAAATTGAAGTATTCCAGATAAATATTCATGACTTTAGATAAAGATTCAACTATTTGATTAGAATTTTTTTTTTATAGTTGAAAATTTAACTATTTGATTGAAAAGTTGTCTTTTTTAGTTAGAAATTAAACTATTTCTTTCAAAATTTATCTTTTTATTTGAAAATTAAAGTATTCCCGTTAAATATTTATAATTTTAGATAAAAATTCACCTTTTTGATTAAAAGTTTATATTTTCTTAGTTGAAAATTTAACTATTTTGTTGAAAAGTTGTCTTTTTTAGTTGAATATTAAACTATTTCGTTGATAATTCATTTTTTTATTTAAAAATTCAACTATTTCATCCAAAATTGTCTTTTTTAGTTGAAAATTTAACTATTTGGTTGAAAAGTTGTGCTCCTAGTTGAAGATTCATCATTTTAATTCAATTATTTGATTCAAAAATGGTCTTGTTTAGTCGAAAATTAAACTATTTCTTTGAAACTTTATCTTTTTAATGGAAAATTCAAGTATTCAAAAGAAATATTCATTATTTTAGATAAAAATTTAACTATTTGATTTAAAATTTGCCGTTTTTAGTCAAATATTAAACTATTTCGTTAAAAATTCATTTTTAAATTAAAAATCCAAGTATTCAAAATAAATATTCATCATTTTAGATAAAAATTCAACTATTATTTCATTTAAAAAAATGGGCTTTTTCAGTTGAAAATTTAACTATTTGGTTGAAAAGTTGTGCTTTTAGTTGAAAATTCAACTATTTCGTTGTAAATCCATCATTTTAGATAAAAATTAAACTATTTAATTACAAATTTGTCTTTTTTAGTTGAAAATTTAACTATTTGATTGAAAAGTTGTCATTTTTAATTGAAAGTTCAACTATTTCATTGAAAAATTAATTTTTTAAATTGAAAATTGAAGTATTCCTGTTAAATGTTCATAATTTTAGATAAAAATTCACCGTTTTGATTCAAGTTTGTATTTTTTAGTTGAAAATTCAACTATTTGATTACAAATTTGCCTTTTATTTGAAATTTTAACTATTTGGTTGAAAAGTTGTCTTTTTTAGTTGAATATTAAACTATTTCGTTGAAAATTCATTTTTTAAATTAAAAATTCAAGTATTTAAAATAAATATTCATAATTTTAGATAAAAATTCAACAATTTCATTTAAAAAATCGTCTTTTTTAGTTGAATATTAAACTATTCGGTTGAAAATTTTATCTTTTTAATTGAAAATTGAAACATTTCAGTAAACTATTCATAAGTTTAGATAAAAATTCAACTATATCATTAAAAATTGAACTTTTTTAGTTGAAAATTATACTGTTTCGTTAAAAGTTCATCATTTCGGTTGAAAATAAAGTATTTGCTAGCAACTTAACTTTTTTCTTCAGAATTCATCACTTTTGTTGAATTGTTTTTGTTTATTTTTTTATATTTTGTTCCATATATGAGAAACAAAAATTATTTGTAATAAACTCACGAAATTCTATAAATATTCCGAGTCGAGTGTTTAAAAAAAATGCTAAATATTTGAATCGCCCTAATAATATTTTTTGCAAACAAATTTTTTTTTTAATTACAACGTACCAAATAAATTTATACAGAATCTCTCAGGGAATATAAAAAGCCCTACATTAGGATTAAATCAGAATTGCAACTTTTACCTAGAGAGAAAGAAAAATCTAAATAACTAATATTGATTGAACAATTATATAAAAAAATACACATTTATTTTTTTTTAATTAATGGAACAACTTTAAAGTGTATGACAAAAAAATATTTTTAAATTCATCAAGATTCACAATTATCCTGACTTGGAACATGAAATTCCCTTTAAGAATTATAATTTAAAAAAGGAATTATAATTGTGATTTAGAAGAAGGAAATTAAAAACAAATTCCTTTTTAAATTCAAATATTCTGATTTTTTTAAAATTTATTGGTAAAAATTAACAATTGACACACCCTGATAATTATTTCAAAGATACACAAAGCTTTAACAAAATATTTCAATGATTTCAGGAAGGTTTGTACACCAGATTTCAAGTGATTAACTCCTCGTATTTTTTTTTGTTTAATTTTTAAAAGCAGATTTAAATTATCTCTGAAAAAATTTGGCTGTCGAAACCAGTTTTGTCGTTTTTGTCGCTTTTTTATCAAAATGTTGTTTCTTTCCTGAAAAGTGCCCCAAACACTTTTTTTTTAATTCACTATTAGTATAAGGAACTAATTTTTTTATTTTTAAAAAAATTTTCAGATTACCAGAAAGTAAGTCACACACTTTTTTGACTTCTTTGGTTTTTCATAGTTCCTATGCTTATTTTAGATAAATATAAGTTAGGTTTGAAATAAATTCCGTTATGAAAAAAGATTATTTTTTTATATAATAAGTTAAAGAAGTTTCGTAGCGGTTCTTATTTTCTATTTTTAGATATTAAAAACAAATATTTCAGTTTTAATATTAAATAAAACAATATTGAGAGAAAGTTGGTCCAATTCGAATCAATTTTCAATTAAATATTTTATTATAATTATAATTGGTTTTTAGTTCTCTTTAAACGAATTTATTTTTGAATTGTGCACGGTTCTGAATCTGTTGAAAAATCAACAATTTAAAGATTTTAACGTTAAAAATTAAAAGTACAAGAATTTTAATCACAATTTTTTTAGGTTTAATTTTACAAATTTAATTGGTAGATTTGTTAAATTTTTTAATCGTGATTTTAAATTTGAATGTGTAAATGCGACCTAAATAATTATCAATTTACAATGATTTCAAATAAAAATAATTGAACTTCACATATAAAAAATGTCGTGTTAAAAAAATTTATTTATTTCCATTTTAAATTTTTCTAACTTAAAATTGTGTAATTGTGTCAATTGACAATTTTTTTCTTTTTCACCAGAAATCTTCGAACTGTTCAATTTATAAAAGTTAAAAAAAAAAAATTAATCATGCAGTTTAGCGGCATTTAATTCATATCAAAAAATTTGTCAATCAATATTTTCTTAAACTTCAGGTTTAAAAGTTTAAAATTCAATTTTTAAAAAAAATATTTCTGGGAAAATTTTAAATTATAATTTGTTTTGAAAAATTAATTTTAACCCAATATTTAAGAGAACATTCAAAAATATTTCAAAGCAAATTTTTTTTATAGATTTAAATAATTAAATTGTTATGTTCAAGAGTTTAAATTTCTTAGTTCAATTTAATTTAAATGTAAAGATCTTACAAAATAAAATGATTGACAACAAGAATTTAAACGTATTTACATTTTTTTTAAAATAAAATAAAGAATGTTAGAAGCTTGTTTTGTGTATCTAAAAATAGAGAATTTCGTAACGTGAAAAAAAAAATTACGATTTCCTGCAGTCTAGATAATAAAATTATAAACATTGATCAATTTTGAACCATCCTATTGCTATGCATTTATCTTATTCGCTTTTTCAAATGCGCTCTACAACTTTCATTAGTAATTTGTGTCGTATTGAACTGTCTTGGTGAAAAAAAAATGTTGTTTCTGAGATTTGATAATCTTTTGAGTTCGCATGTCGAACATAATATTAGATTTAAAAAGAAAAAAGAAAAAATGTTTGAAAATTGAATTAAAATTAAAATTTCACTGAGTCAATTTGACACAAGTTAATGCGCGAATTGCTGGGATTTTGGGGATCCTTTTTCATTTAAATTGCGCAGTTTACTGTTCGCTTGGAACAGAAAGCTATGAAGTAGAGAAACATAAATTCCTCATCGAGATGCAAGATTAAGGGAAAATGTGAGGATTGAGAAAGAAACTGGACGGGATAACACTGAAATCCTCTGTTTCAGGGTGTGCTGATGCTCCAGGACCAATACCGAGCGCTTATGCAGTACAGCATTCCAAAAGAAGGGCATGTGGATAAGCCACCAGCTAAGAATACCCAAGATTGGCATTGCGTCAAAGTAAGTTTCAAACTTATCAATTCAAATTTGCAGGAAGAAAAAAAAAACAAATTTTAGGGGGAAAATGCACTTTTAAAAGAAAAAGTAACCTTCTAAAGAAAAAGTAGCTTTATAAGAGTCACTTTTTACAAGAAAAAATTACTTTTTTAAAAAAAAAAAAAAGAAGACACTGATTTTTTTAAGAAAAAGTTAATTTTTAAAAAGGTAAGTAACTTTAAAGAAAAATTAACATTTTGAATAAAAAGTTAATTTTTTTAATGAAGTCATTTTTTGCAAACAAAAGTTATTTTGTGAAGAAAAAGTAACTTTTTACAAGAAACAGTTACTTTTTAAAAATGAAGTCACTTTTTACCAGAAAAAGTTATTTTTTTAAAATGAAGTCACTTCTTACAAGAAAAATTTACTTATTAAATGAAGTCACTTTTTATATGAAAAAGTTTCTTTTGTAAGGAAGAGATTGATTTTTTTGAAGAAAAAGTTAATTTTTAAACAGAAAAGTAACTTTTTAAAGAAAATAAAAACTTTAAGAAAGTCACTTTTTTAAGGAAGACACTGATTTTTTAAAGAAAAAGTTAATTTTTAAAATAAAATGTGACTACAGAAAATTTCACATTTTTAAGAAGAAGTTACTTTTTAAATGAAGTCATTTTTTACCATAAAAAGTTATTTTTTGAAAACGAAATCACTTTTTAGAAGAAAAAGTTAATTTTTAAATCAAGTCACTTTACAAAAAAAAATTCCTTTTTTAAGGAAGGCAATGATTGTTTTCAAAGAAAAAGTTAATTTTGAAAAAGAAAATTACCTAAAGAAAAATTAACATTTTGAAGAAAAAGTTACTTTTTAAATGAAGTCACTTTTTACATGAAAAAATTCCTTTTTTAAGGAAGGCACTGATTTTTTTTAAAGAAAAAGTTAATTTTTACTAATAAAAGTAACTTTTTAAAGAAAAGAAAAACTTCAAGAAAGTCACTTTTTACACGAAAAACTTACCTTTTTTTAAAGAAAAACACTGATTTTTGTAAAAGAAAATTTTAATTTTTAAAAAGATTAGTAAATTTAAACAAAAATTCACATTTTAAAGGAGAAGTTACTTTTTTAAATGAAGTCATTTTAACCAGAAAAACTTATTTTGTAAAAACGAAATCACTTTTTAGAAGAAAAAGTTACTTTGTTAAAATGAAGTCACTTTTTACAAGAAAAAATTCCTCTTTTAAAGAAAACACTGATTTTTTTAAAAGAAAAAGTTAATTTTAAAAAATAAAAGTAACTAATGAAAAATGTACATTTTTAAGACAAAGTTACTTTTTAAATGTAGTCACTTAATTTTTTTAAAGAAAACGTTAATTTTTAAAAAGAAAAGTGACTTTAAGGAAAATTTCACGTTTTTAAGAGGAACTTAATTTTTAAATGAAGGCACTTTTTACATTAAAAAATTCCTTTTTTAAAGAAAGACACTTTTTTTTAAGAAAAAGTTAATTTTTTAAAAGAAAAAGTAACTTTTTAAAGAAAAGAAAAACTTTAAGGAAAACACTGATTTTTTAAAGAAAAGGTTCATTTTTAACAGAAAAGTGACTGAAGAAAATTTCACATTTTTAAGAGCAAGTTAATTTTTAAATGAAGGCACCTTTTACAGAAAAAAGTTACTTTTTTAAAACGAAGTCACTTTACAAGAAAAAATTACTTTTTTTAAAAGAAAACACTGATTTTTGTGAAAGAAAAAGTTAATTTTTAAAAAGATAAGTAAATTTAAACAAAAGTTCACATTTTAAAGAAGAAGTTACTTTTTTAAATGAAGTCATTTTTACCAGAAAAACTTATTTTCTGAAATCGAAATCACTTTTTAAAAGAAAAAGTTACTTTGTTAAAATGAAGTCACTTTTTACAAGAAAAAATTCCTTCTTTAAAGAAGACACTGATTTTTTTAAAGAAAAAGTTAATTTTTAAAAAGAAAAGTAACTAATGGGAAACTCACAATTTTAAGACAAAGTTAATTTTTAAATGAAGTCACTTTTTACATGAAAAAATTCCTTTTTTTTTTAAGAAAAAATTATTTTTTAAAAATAAAAGTAACTTTTTAAAGAAAAGAAAAACTTTAAGAAAGTCACGTTTTAAGAAAGGCACTTTTTAAAGAAAAAGTCACTTTTTTAAGGAAAACACTGATTTTTTAAAGAAAAAGTTAATTCTTCTAAATTTTTTGTTTCAAGTCTGCAACAATCTGCATTTTTTTAAAATTTAGGTTATCATTTCAAGTTTGCAAATAATTTTAAATCTTTACAAAACTTCTAAATATCTCTTCAAATTATTAAAAAAAATTTCTACAAATAATCAATGTCTAATTCATATTTATTCATCAAAAATTATAGGAAAAGTTCAATTCATTTTAAAAGATATTTAGAAGTTCTAAAAAATTTAATATTTGAACAAATTTAAAACAAATTCTCGATTTCTCTAGATTTTGAAATAGAATTTGGAAGTTTTTAAAAAAATAATTATAACTGGGATTTAGAAGGCAGGAGTTGGAAAAATCCCTTTTCAAATATTCGCAGTAAAAGCTAAACTCGTTTGTTAAAAATTAATTTTTTATGGAAGGTTCATAATTTTAATTGAAAGTTTATATATTTTTAGAAAATTCGATTTTTTTTGTTGAGAATTAGATTTTTGACGGAAAATTAAACTATTTTATTTTTGGTGGAAATTTTATCTTTTTAGGATGAAAATTCAACTCGTTGGTTTAAAATTAATATTTGTATTTAAAAATTAAACTATTATTTTGAAAATTCATCATTTTATTAAGAAATTTTTCTTTTTTGTTAAAAATGTCAGTTGAAGATTCATTGTTTTAGTTGAAAACTCTTTTTTTTTTTTTTTAATGCAACTATTCCATTTTTCGTTGAAAATGCTTTTTTTCTGATTTAAAATTCAATTGGTTGAAAATGTGTTTCCTTTGTTTGAAAATTCAACTATTTCGTTAAAAATCATGCATTATGTTAAAAAATTGTATTTTTTTGTAGAAAATTAATCTTATGGTTTAAAAATACATTTTTTCTTAAATTTTTAATCGAAAATACATCTCTTTTTAGAAATGTAACTACTTTGTTGAAAATCAATTTTTCAATGAAATATTACACAATATTTCTGAAAATCAAGATTTTTAACGGAAAATATAACGCCAACTGGTGCCGAAAACTGGAACTAGAAAGAGTAGGTACAATTTTAAAGATATGTTACAATTTTTGCATAAAAGTGTTTTTACGATGGTTTTGCAAAATATAAAACAATGATTGAATACTAATAACAAGTCTTAACAAAAAATAAATAGTTTTAGATAGCATTTCTATGTTATACAGTAAAAAAAAAAACATTTTTGTCAAATATGTTTAAAAAAACAATACAATTATTTCACTGTTTCATGTAAGATTCAATGCATTGGCAGTCTAAATAAATTTTAATTAATGTATGTAGAGACAACATTTTATCCATATTATGCAAAGAATACGAATAATAGACGATTGGAGTTTAAATACGAATTCTAACCTAACTTTTAGATCAGATTTTCAAATAGTAAATATTTTATGTATAAATTATATCCAAAAAATACTTTAAGCTCCACAAAAAAATCGTTAAAACACTTTTATGCACGAATTAAAGTATATCTTTAAAATCGTAACTATTCTTTCTAGTTTGGACTTTTGTCAGCAGGTGAAGTATCACAGTTTAACCACTTCCCAATTCCAGTTGAAGATTGATCATTTTAGTTGAAAATTTACCAATTTATTTGAAAGTGCATTTTTTCAACTTGAAATTTGAACCGTTCCACTTTGAATTGAAAATGCAACTTTTTTTAGTTCAAATATTTGTCTTTTTTTTTTAATTTACAATTTAGGGTGTTTTTAAAGTACTTTTTTTCAATCAAAAATCAACTTTTTTTAATGAAAATTCTATTTTTTTGTTATAAAATTGATCTGTATTCCAGTTAAGTTGATTATTGGATGTCAACCCTTGCTTGCCACACCACACCTCTTTGAAACAAATACTTGCCTGAATGTTTTCTCCAGGGACAAAAATTGTTGTAAAAAAAAACTACTGAATATTTTGGTTTGAAATTTCTTTAGAACATCTTGAAAGCTTGCTTTAAAAGATAGTGTACTTTATATAGCCAGAATTTAATTTAAATATACCCAAAAAAATGCAAGAGTAAAAAAAAGTGGAAAAATGACCATTTTTACAACAACAAAAAATTAATAATTTGTTTCACCACGTTAGAATGAGCTAAAATTTTAACTGAGTCTTCATTTGGTCTATTAGTATAAGGAAAACATAGTATTTAACCCTTAAAGTGCAGACATGGTAAAAATCACGGTAAAGTGCATCGTGGGTGTTACTTACCCCCGCGTATTTAATCATATATTCTTTAACCCCTATTGAATATTTTGCCACAATAAAATTATTCGATATAATTTAAGGTATCTTTCATAAGTTAGAATTGATTTTGTAGCCATTTATTTATTTTAACCTGAAAATTTATGACTACTTTTAAAATAGTTTACTTTCATAAAAAAAAATATTGCAATATTGGTGCTTTCAAAAAAATGTTTATTTGCACAGTTGAAAAGTTAATTTTATGATAAAATGATGAATAAGATTTTTTGCTTTTACATCGATTTATTATTATAAAAATTGAGAAACTTTGACATGTAATACTATAAAAATACAAAAAATTGAAAAAAGAGGCATATATAACTGTATTTTAACAATTATATTTTATTCAACACATCTACAGTCTGCTCTCGCATGATGCGCTGCCGTAAGTTATAAGCCATCTATAAAGAAAAAAAGTGTGAAATAATCGTAAAAAAATCATTATTTCACTTCATGTGATATACTTACGTTATAAAGTAAACAAAAATCAATAAAATTTCAATCAAAAAATTTTCTCCAAAATTACCTTTTTACTCACTAAGTGCACACTGGGTGTTCCCCACGATTTTTTATCTCCACTTTCAGCAGCTGCTGGTAGTAGACTGGCGCTAGATGGCGACACTCACTCAATTTTATGTTTAAGTATATTTATTCGGTGAAATGAAGGGAGAAATTTCGTGAAAATTTTTTATTTATTATTTAAACTGTATTTAAAGTAAAATTGTATTTAAAATTAGTAAAGATAAATGTAATATCAAAAAATCTTAGCCGTTGAGATTATTTTGACACTTTTTCATGAAACTTTACAATCGAGGCACATAAAAACACTGTAGTCAATACAAGCTGAGCGTAAACACAATGAACATTCTCTCTTGGTCATTCTGTCATATTTTCTTTTACATAAAAGAGTATCGTTAGAAGATGGCAGATTAACCCTTTGAGTACACACTGGGTCATATTGACCCTGTCGCCAACTCTCACCGACTACAGTTTCTGTAGTGTGTCGAGTCATCAGTCGTCGTTGAGAAGCAATTGAAATTGAAGCAGGGTCAAGGTGACCCATGTGTGTACTTAACGTTGAATTTAATCAAATTTGGATTTTTCGTTTTCATCAATTATAAAAATTTGTTACTAAAAAAAAGTGCCAAAACTGTTTTTAAATTTTGTGCAAGTATGCCTCTTAATTTTGGGTAATTGAAAGGTTTAGTAGTTATAAAGTTATAGGCAACTATTAAGTGAAGAGGGTCATGTTGACCCAGTGTGTACGAAATGTTTGAAAAAATAGGTGTGCACTCGAAGGGTTAACGGGTCTGATTTCACGAAGTGGAATATCTATATTTAATGTCTTTCAAGTTGATACACTCAAAAAAAAAAAAAAATGTACTACAAAATATTGATTTCAAACTTACTTGCCACATGGGGGTATAAGATACCCCGCGCCATTTTATAGGGCTATAAAAACTATAATAATCGACCCAGCGTGATGCTATTTAGCCTGAAGTGTAGTTGTACTCTCAAACTATTGACAAATGTTGCGGTAGGTCCGCTTTTATTGAATTGAGATACTTAAATGTAAGGAAATGCTGGCCTGGGATATTTTTTTACCCCGCGGTGTTAAGCAAGGGTTAAATAGATTTGTAAATTTGACTTTGATGAAATTGAAATGACTTAAATTGTAATTTGTCGAATGGTGTGTTGCAGTGCGGAGCACACAATTTCAAGCGTCGCGAGACGTGTTTCAAATGCTCGGCATCGCGAGCCGAGAGCGAGGAGGGAGGCGAGGGTAGCGACGAGATAAGTTCTCATCCGACCAATACAGTGTTACTGCGAGGCCTGGACGTCCTGACGACCGAGGACTCGGTGCTCCAGGCAATGTCGAATCTCTCGTCGATGCCAATTCGCAGCATTCGAATTGGCCGGGACTCGCTGACAAATACCTCGCGGGGCGTCTGCTATCTGGAGATGGGGAACGTGGTGGACGCAATGTATCTGCACACCGCCCTGACGAAGCAGGGCCTGATTGTGGACGGGCGAAATGTTGAGATTACGTACTGCAAGCTGCACCAGGTGAATAGTGGTGGTGCTGGTGTTGGTGGTGCTGTTGCGAGTGGCTTGTGGAAGCCGAGTGACGCCCAGAGTCAGAGCTACACCCTGGAGGATGTGGCGAGACTGGCCGAGTACAGTGCAAATTTGTACGCGAAGACGCCCGCGCAGAAGGCGCACTTTCTCCAGTATTACACGCAATACTATCAGAATCAGATAACCCAGGGCACGGCGATTACGCTGCCCTCGCTGAATCAGACGGACCGGGTGAATGCGGCCGCGGCCGTGGCTCAATCGGCAATTCAGCAACTCCAGGCGTCGAGGAAGTTGGGCGATGCTGAGGAAATGAAGGCGAGGCCGACGCCAACGGTACCGAGTAGCACGACTCTGGCCAGTGGACGAGTTCCGGCGCATGCGGGCGATGGAAAAGTTTACTGTAAGTTTTTCGCTCTCCTTTTTTTTCTGTTTTTTTTTTATATTTATTAGTTTTAAGTTTACGTAAAAAGTATGCCTGTTACTGGGACAGTAATAAATATGGTTGAGTATCTTTTATATTCCAATATAAATTATACAAGTAAAAATTTTCTTCGTATTTTTTGAATACTTTAATGTCCTGCATTTGGACAAATTCTTGACGAAGTTGCCGTGTTTTTCATTCAATTTTGCAGTATTCTATTAGTGACAGATTCAAAATATTGTTTATAAACTCCATGCTCTGCCGTTCAATTGATTATTTGTTCTTAAAGGGCACACTTCCGCAAAATTACATAAAGAGCATACTGGGTGTTTGGTACCCAAGGGTAATGAAACGTGTGCTATGCAGACGGTATTGGATTGTTTTTTTACAATAAAATCAATTAATGATGTTTAATCTATCTAGTTTAAGGAGAAAAAGGTTTCATAACAGTTTTTGAAATTTAAAGTAGTTTAAAAAAATTAAAAAATGACTTCTTTCACGCTAAAATTCATAACTTTTTATGTTTTTGATATTTTTACTGAAAACTTTACTTGAATACTTCCGAGATAGGGCGCTTCAAAAATAAAATCAGTCTTGTAGTATTCGCTGCAATGAAGGTATTTATTAAACGATTTTATTGGTCCTAAACTGCGTATAAAAATTATAAAAATCAAAATTATGTGAAAATGACATAGAAGAAGAGGTTTTGATGCCATTTGTTAATCTGGCGCCATATCTTCCATTTTCTTTAATTTAGCACGTTTTTTTAAAGCGACAATAAATCGCTGGGTCTTATACACCCAGTATGCCCTTTAAGGGTTAATGGTAACTCATAAATTTAATTGTTCAATAAAAATGAGTAATTATACTTGGTTATGCTTGGTTAAAATTCTTTTTTTTTTTTTGTAATTAAAATCTGTTTTGTTTGAAATACCAACTATATAGTTTTTGATCAGAATATACCTTTTTTGGTTAACCCAAAACTTCAACTTTCTAACAGATTATTGAATTTTAAAATATAAAAGACTAATTTTCTACCATAAAAGATGAATTCTTATATAAAAATATAACACTTGATATTTCAACCAAAAAATGCTTTAATCATAAAATAAAAACAATTAAATTCATTTTTTTAAAAAACTAATTTTCACCCAAAAAGTTCCACTTGTAACAAAAAAAGGTCGCATTTCTACCAGAAGAGATGATTTGTCAAGTAAGATTTTTCAATAAAAAAGGAAAAATGAAATATTTATCATTTTAGTGGAAAACTGATATTTTTGTTGAAAATTCCATTATTTCAGTTAAAAATTTATCTCTTTATTAAAAAATTTAAGTTTTTGAATTCGTTTTTTGTTTTGTTAAAAAATTATTTTTTCATTTAACTGAAAATGTAACTATTCCAATGGAATATTCTATCATTTTATTAAAAAATTCATATATTTGGTTCAAATTTAATTTTTCCAGCTGAAAATTTTACTATGAAATTTTTGGTGGACAATTTAAAAAAAAAATTTTAGATAAAAATTTAAGAATTTTGTTTAAAATTTAATCTTTTTTATTAAAAAATCAATTATTCCAGTTGAAAATCTACAATTTTATTTAAAATAATTATCAGTTTGGTTAAAAATTAATTTCTTTGTTCAAACATTTAACTTTTTGAATTCGTTTTTTTTTTTACTGAAAATCTTTCCTCTTTCGTTGAAAATTCAAATATTTCAGTGAAATATTCATTATTTTAGTTGAAAATTGAAATTTTTGGTTGAAAAATCCACTATTTCAGTTGAAGATTTATAATTTTGTTTTAAAATTTATCGCTTTGTTCAAAACTATAACTTTTTAAATTCGTTTTTTATTTATTTTTTTTAATTATTTTTTTTTATTTAACTGAAAATGTAACTATTCCAGTTGAATATTCTATCATTTTATTTAAAAATTCATATCTTTGGTTGAAACTTAATTTTTCTAACTGAAA
>NC_046658.1:183230373-183242555 GCF_010883055.1 Belonocnema kinseyi
TATTCTATCATTTTATTTAAAAATTCATATCTTTGGTTGAAACTTAATTTTTCTAACTGAAAATTTTACTATGAAATTTTTGGTGGACAATTTAAAAAAAAAAATTGTTAAAAATTTAAGAATTTTGATTAAAATTTAATCTTTTTTATTTAAAAATTAATTTCTTTTAACTGAAAATTCAAATATTTCAGTTAAATGTTCATCATTTTAGTTGAAAATTCTTCGCTTTGTTAAAAATGTAATTTTTTTAATTCATTTTTTTTTGTTTTGTTTAAAAATTAATATTTTTTAAACTGATATTCTAACTATTCGAATTGTATATACTATCATTTTATTGAAAAATTCATCTCTTTGGCTGAAACTTAATTCTTTTAAAGCTCTCGACGTATTTTAATATATTTTCCAGAATTTCGGGAAATATAAAAGTTTAACTGGATTTTATAATATTTTAGTGGATTTCAAAGAATATATTCACGAGACGTGAGGTATTTTGTAGGGCTTCAAAGATTTGAAGAGATTTAAAATTATTTTTTGAGTTCATTCTGAATTATTTTAAATTCTTTGGAATTCTTTTGATTTTTTTTCAATTCACTTGAATTCTTCTAAATTTAATGAATTTTACTTGCTTCAATGGATTTTTTTTTAATCAAAAATATTTTTAGATCATTGGTCTTTTAAGAAAATTAATGAGACTTGAAAATATTTCAAGGAATTTAAAATATTTCAAATATTTGTTGGTAATTTTATTTGGAATTTGACCTGAATTCTTTTAAATTTCACTTAATTCTTTTAAATGTCCATTGAATTTTTTGCGCTCATTTTAAACTTATTGAATTCAATCAATTTTCTCCTTGTCTTTTCATTGTTTTCAATTCACTTGATTTCTTTTTAAATTCAGTCGCATCTTTTATGAAATTCATCGAATTCTTCACATTTCCCCTAAATTCTTCTACATTTAATCAAAGTTTACTGATATAAATGGGTTTACTCGATTTTTTTAAAATTAATTTTTCCAATTATTTGAAATTCCTTTGAATTGTTTTGATTAATTAATAATTTTTTAATGTAATTCATTCTTCTCGGTTCCCTTAAATTCCTCTAAATTCATTCTGATTTTACGGAAATCAATCGAATTCTTTTGAATTTAACGTGAATTGTTTTGAAGTCTTATGAATTTATCCTGAATTTTTTTTACCCTTTGAGCGCTAAAAAAAGTGCCCTCTGAGCATGAAAAAAGTACCCTTTGAATAACTTTTGATGGAATTGTTTGATTGATGTTTTTTTTTTTTTTTTTTGAAATTCTAGCTGTTCCTGATATCAGCACCTATCACTATGATGAGTCTTCGGGATATTATTACGATCCAAGCACTGGATTGTACTACGACCCGAATTCGCAGTATTATTACAACAGTCATACCCAACAGTTTCTTTACTGGGATTCTGATTCGCTCTCTTACGAGCCAGCCAAGGTAAGTTCATGAATTTGGAAAAAGTAGTGAATTTATTTTTTCATTGGGAAATTGACAAATTTTGAGTAAAAATTGAAAAAGTTGATTTTTTTTTTCAAAGAATCTTAAAATACATTTTCAAAGACTTGAACAATTAAAAATTATTACCATTTAAAATCAAAGATTTTTGATAGTTAGAAATTAATTTGTTTAAATTGGAAAGTCTTCTTAGATTAAAAGAGAAAAAAAAACGTAAACGCCGGATTGAAACTTTACAAAATATTCTCAAATTTGGAATAACTTTGAAATAATATATTTATAATTAAAGTTTTTTTATTATTTGAAAATATACTTTGAAAGTTATAATTTCAAATTGTACTTTAAAAAAAAAAACTTAATTTGCAAGTCAAATTGTGGAATTTGGATGCATAAATAACAGTTATACACTTATATACTTAGAAAAAATTCGAGTCAGTTGAAGAGATATTTACAAGTTTTCGAAAAATTTGAAATTAATTTAAAATTTGAATTTTAACTATTTAAAATAAAAATAATTTAACTTTTAATTTATGAAGTGAAATGAGGTGAAAATTTCATAATTTTAGTTAAAAATTCAATTAGTCTAGTTAAAGATTCAACAAATTAGTGGAAAATTCATATTTTTTTATTTAAAATTCAACTAATGCAGTTGATGATTTATCACTTTTGTTGAAAATTCTTGGTGCATATCTTTGGTTGCGTATTAATATCTTGAACTGAAAATTTTACTATTCTTTTTTTTTTTTTTTAATTAAAAATTAGTCCTTTTTAGTTGAAGTCGTGTATTTTGTTGAATTTTTTAAAATAATAATTAATCTTCTTGGTTCAAAACTCATCTTTTTGGTTAAAAATTCACATTTTTCCACTTAAAAATTTATCATTTTGTTTAGAAATTCAGCTTTTCCAGATAAAATTTACCATTTTGGTTAACAATTAATTTTTTTAGTTTAAAATTCTTGTGTTTTGTTGAAAAACTGTCTTTGTTGGTGTAAAATTAATTTTGTTATTTTGAATTGCAGCTTTTTGCTTGAAAATGCAAGCATTTGAGTTAAATATTCATAATTTTCGTTAAAAAATTAATCGCTTTGGTTGAAATTTTTTTGTGAAAAATTAATTTTTTCAATTGTAAACTAAACAATTCAATTTTGGGTTGAAAACATGACTTTTTTTAGTTGAAAATTCAACTGTTTTAGTTGAAAATTGATATGTTTAAGTTGAAAATTCATCTTTGTGGTTGATAATAAAACTAATTGGTTCAAAATTTAGCTCTTTAATTTTTTTTTTGATAAATTAAACAAATAGATCTTTTTTTAGTTAAAAATACAAAATTTATTTGAAAATGTATCGTCTTTAGTTGGAAATTGAACTTTGCCTTAAAATTAATTTATATTTTTGAAAATGCAATATTTTCACTTGAAATGTTGAAATTTCGAAGCGGTTGAATTTAAATTTAATATAAGTAGTGGGAAAAAATTAATTTAGTTGGTTGAAGATTCATTTCTGGCTAAAAATTGAACTTTTTTGTTGAACATTCTTCTATTTTTGGTTGAAATTGAAAAATATTTTATATTTGAAAATTTCTAGAATGAGTTATAATTCTAAAGGAAAGTTTTCAATTAAAAAATTAAAAATTGAGTAAAATAAAAGACGATGAAAATTAAACTTGTCTGAAATTGATACTTTAGTATATGGACAATTTCGTTAATTTTAAGTGTTTACAATTTCAGAGTTCGGAACTTTCATGAACAATGATAAATTTTTAATTTTTTTTGCTTTCATAGGTTTTAATTTTGCAATTAAAATTGGATTGGTTCAATTTTGGTAAATATTATTAGCAATTTAAAAATTGGCGATTCCTATTAGCTAAACAATAAAAGCCTGAGTGAAATTGTATAAACTATTTTCAATTCTATTTAATTATATAATATTTATTAATTAAGAATGAGAAGAATTTCTTCATATTTATAAATATCGGAAAATATTTCAAATCCGTAATTATAAGAATAAATATTTAAAACTTGAAAAAAACAACTAAACTTTTAACCTTATAATTTTAATTGTGAAATTAAAAAAAAAATACTGAATGTATAGTTATTACATTTGTATGTTTAAATAACAATTAGACACCTATAATTCTTAGGAAAAAATTTAAGTAACTTGAGGAAATAGTTGGATGTTTTGAAAAGAATAATTTAAAATTTGAAATCACTTGAAAAAATTTCGGTGAAAATAGTCCATGGCCTAATTTGAAACCAAATATTATTATAGATTTTGGCAAATTTCGAACCAAAAATGTAGAAACTTTTTGAGAATTTTGAAAGACTTTAAAAACCAAAAAGACGAATTTCCAGCAAACACAAATTTTTCACTCAAAAAAATAAATAAAAGTTTATCTAAATTATTGAACCTTCAAACCAGAAGACAAATTTTCTTTACAAAAATGCAAATTTCAAACAAAAAAGTATGACTGTTCGGCAAAAAATTAATTTTCTGCGAAACTGATACATACGCAAAAAAAGGAAATTTCAAACTATAAAATTATTAAAAAAAAAAAAAACGCGAATTTTTAACTAAAAAATATCTATTTTAGAAAATGGAAATGTTACATTTTATGTTAAAAAGTTAATTCTAAATCAACAGAAAAGAAGTATTTTCCTCTAAACAATTAAGTTGTCAACCAGACATAAGCCTTCAATAAAAAAAATTCTTAATGTAAAAGATAAATTTTCAAAGAAATAGATGAGTTTATTGTTGAAAAAGATTTTAGTCGAGTTTTCACGATGAAACTATGAATTTTTTAAAAAGAAATAATTTTTTACCAGAAAAATTAAAGATACAATCCAAAAAGACGAGTTTTTTTTTAACCAAAAAGAATGAATTTGTAACAAAATTATTAAATTCTCTAGCAATTAGTTGCATTTTTATCAAAAAATATGAAATTTATCTTGAAGCAAAAGAATTTTTTATCATAAAAAAGTTGAGTTTTCATCCAAAACAGATTCCAGTTAACTCAGTAAATTCTCTTTTGAAATTTATTCTCGTTGTTTAAAAATTCTTCTTTTTAGTTAAAAATGTAAGTATTCTAATTAAAATATAATAATTTTAGTCAAAAATTCGTCTCTTGGGTTAGAAATTGTTGAAAATTTAACTATTTTTTGAAAAAAAGGATTTAATTTCTGCTTAAGCAGACAAACTTTTAAACAAAGAGTTAAATTTTCAACCGAAAAGTTAAAGAAAAAATGCCATTTTCTATTAATTAAAATAAATTCTAAGATTCTCATAAATAGGGTTGTTTCCAAAGTCAGATATAATTTTTCCAATAAATGGATCTTACAGTACGTAAAATTCTAATTATAAAAACGCCCATAAAATATTTGTTACACATTGCTTATTATTTTTAATTTAATGTTTAAGTATGAATTTTGTATCACGATGTCGATTGGAGGGTCCCTTTGACGTTAAAGGGGTCGGATTTTCGTAAAAAAAAAAAAAGAAAAAAAAATAGAGAAAATCTACCGAAAATTTTTTTTCGGTTAAACTACACTGTAAAAATACGTTTTCAAATTGCACTTCAAAGTGCAAATTTACACATATAAAATGTCACTTTGGACGCATTAAAATTACAGGTCAGAAAGCAAATTTCCACATGTTGTGTAGCATGACGTCTCTTACAGGTTTAATTCTATGACTTTGTATGAATTCATACAGCCTGTTAAAAATCACTAAGTTCAGAGTGTGTAAAAAAAGGACTCCAACTCTACGTACTAAAATTATCGCTTGCGCATAGATTTCGATTTTCTAACGAAAATTTCTTCACTTTATCGTAATTTTAAATTCTTTTGTATATTATTAAACATTTGTGTAATTTTGGCTATATATACACTTGCCTAATTATAAATATATGTTTAATATGATCTTATTGATTTAAGTATTTAAGGTTAGGTTAATATTTTGTAGAAATTTTCGACTTTCCGCTGCTCAATTTTTGTTGAATTTTCAACATTTCTATACTAGTTTCAAGCCGCTGCGCGTGAGTTCACTTTTTACCTACGTCTAGCGTACTAAAATTCCACAACCTTTTTTTTTTACAGTGTACACAAAAGAACAAAAATTTATAACGCACCTTCTATCCAGCTTAAAATTATCTATTAAAAAATAATTTCTGTCTAAAATCGCGAAACAATCGTATTCTCCGAGAAATTATTTCTCATTATCGTTCTCAAAGTAATATAACCGGCTCAGAACTCTACGCATAGGACATCTATATTTCCAATTATGTTTCAGACGACACCAACGCAAATCGGAACATCACTCCTGCCGTCGTCGGCGGTGATTGGTGCCGAGCCGACGACAAATCTGAACTCGTTGGACGCGTCGTCGTACGAGGATGGGAAGAAGAAGGAGACGAAGCAGGACAAGGTGAAGGTGGCGAAGAAGATAGCGAAGGATATGGAGCGCTGGGCGAAGACGCTCAATCAGAAGAAGGAGAGTGCAAAGACAAACTGGAGCGCGGAGTACAGCGGCCCCGACGGTCACTATCACCAGGGCTCGGCAAGTGGAGCTGCCGATGCTGGCTACGCAATTTTGGAGAAGAAGAGTCTGCCCTCGGTCTATCATGACGAGGAGGAGCAGGCGCGAAACAATGGACTGGTGGCGGCCTACGGAGGCGGGAGCGACACCGAGGAGGAGATTGAGGACGTGCAGCAGGAGGAGAAGCAGCACACAGACTGGAGCAAACTCGCCTGTTTGCTCTGCAAGCGGCAATTTCCGAGCAAGGAGGCGCTTGTGCGTCATCAGCAGTTGTCGGATCTGCACAAGCAGAATCTTGAGAATTGGTATCAGGTGCGCGGTCTCGATCCGAATGATCCGCAGCAGAGGAACAACAAGTATCGGGACCGTGCGAAGGAGAGACGGGCCAAGTATGGCGAGCCGGAACCGCCGCAGCCGAACAAACTGAAGGAGAAGTATCTGAAGACGCGAGTGGAGGAGGTGGCGGCGGCGGCGGCTGCCGTTGCCTATGAGGAACCGACTCGAGCCGGCATTGGCTCGGACAATGTGGGCAACAAGCTGCTGCAGAAGATGGGCTGGAGTGAGGGCATGGGTCTGGGCAAGTCGAATCAGGGCCGAACTAGTATTATCGAGGCGGAGCGGCGTGTCGCGACGGCCGGTCTTGGCGCCAAAACTTCGTCCTACAATGCCTTGCCGGGCGACACCTACAAGGACTGTGTCAAGAAGATGATGTATGCGCGTTATCAGGAGCTCTCGGACACGTAATGAGGATTTGGTGTGGTCATTTTGCCGCCGGGAAATTTGTTGTTGTTGTTGCTGTTGTTGTTTTTAGTCTGGGGGGGATGTGAAGATGAAGAAGTGGATTATCTTTTTTTCTTTTCTTTATATGAAGGAACTTTAAACTATTGTTTGGGGAAAAGAGTATGGAAAATTACAGAGCTTGATGATTTTTTTTTTTTTTTTTTTTTTTTAAGAGAAGGTATGTACAGTATTTGAAAGACATTTGGTGGATTTTATTTTGAAACACTGATAGATTTTTGCTTTGGATAATGATTTATAGAAGAGAAATAGTAATGGCGATTGATTGGAGAGACAAGGGTTGTACATAGTCTTTGGTCTTTGGAAACTGATGATTGGAAATTGAGAATGAAGTAGAAGGACAATTTTGTGTGAAAGGGTATTTTGTTGTCCTCGAATTTGATGAAACTTCTTTTTTGTCCTGTACGTTTTCTCATTTAGCTGTGAAGATTAATTCTATATTTATCTTTATAATAATAATAATAATAATTGAGCTAGGAATGAGATTCGATGTCGTGTCGAGTAGACATGAAACATACTATTATGTACTGTATACAGTATGATTTTTTTATCATTTTTTTTTTAAATGTCATGAGTCTTTGGCACTCGATATAGTGTATACACATTTCTACAAATACAATTGCGATTCAACGGGGGGATTTTTTTTTTTTTATTCAACTTGTCGAAGTCGTGTATTGAGAGTTGTACAAGAATCAAGTAATAAAATTGGCAAATTTCAGCATATTGAGAATATTTTATGGTATTTTTAAAGAAAAATTTCGACGGGAGTTTTACCAATTTTTATAAAAAGTATTACACTCATCTGCGTTTTTCCCATTTTCCCTCTATTCTTGAATAATTTTCCCTTTTCTCTTTGAATATTCTGTGTTTTATTTATTTTAAAATGTATTTAAATTACGCGGGGAATTTCGGATTGGGTTTAATTCGAGAAATTTCTGGTTTGAATTTGCTTGACTAAAAGAAACTATTTAATAAATTGTAAATTAAAGTTGAATTTGATGAAACTTGAAGAAAATTATTAAATGAATTAACAAAAATAAAAAATTCAACAGATGAAAATTGGAGAAAATCGAATTATTAGCTGCTGAACATAGAAGAAAATTGATAATAGAATTTTCACAAGGTAAGAATTCAATTGTTGAAAATTGAAGAAAAATGTAAGATTTGTCTTATTAGGTACGGCAGTGAGACAAAAATTCATAAATAACTTTTCAATGTGTGCCAATTAAATTGTTTGAAATTGAAGATAAAAAACTAATATTTCACTCTAAAAAATTGGAGAAATTGAATTTTCGACTGTTGAAAAAGGCAAAAAACTGCTAATTGAATTATAAAAAGTAAAAAATTCAACAGTTAATATTTGTTTCATATTTAATTAATAAAACTGTCTAAAATGGAAGAAAATGGATCATTAAATTTCAAAACAGGTAAGAATTCAATGGTTAAAAATTGAATATTTGACTTGAAATTTGAAAAAATTGAATATTCAACTGTTAAAAATTGAAAAAAATTGATAATTGAATTATCAAAAGCAGAAAATTAAAATATTAATATTTAGAAAAAATTGAATTATTAGGTGCTGAAATGGGAAGAAAATTGTTAATTGAATTTTCAACAGGTGAGAACTAAATTGTTGAAAATTTAAGAAAAATGAAATATTTGACTTAAAATTTGAAAAAAAAATTGAATTTTCAATTGCTAAAAATTCCAAAAATTTTATAATGGAATTATCAAAACTAGAAAATTAAAATATTAATATTTAGAGAAAACTGAATTATTAACTGCTGAAATGGGACGAAAATTCATAAATAACTCTTCAATACATGCCAATTAAATTGTTTGAAATAGAAGAAAGCATAAATATTTCACTCTGAAAAATTAGAGGAAGATAAATTTTCAACTGTTGAAAATGGAAAAAAAACTGCTAATATTGAAACGTTGGCGACCAAAAGGGGACACGGCCGGATTCAGCCTGAGAAGTATTGTCCTGAGTGTCAATTTTAAAAATCTTTCTAATTTCAATTTTAAAGACTGATACTTGTAGAGAATTTCAAGGCGCATCTTTTTGCCCCTTGAAAAAATTTATAGGTTTTGTAGTTTTTGAGATAATTGGTAAAAAGTGGATTTTTTGAAAACGAAAAATTCCAATCTTTTTTCATTTTAACTCGCGCTAGTTTAGCCAATTTTCATCATTTCCCGATTTCCCCAATACAAAGTACGTGTTTAAGTCTTCTGAAACTATCTAAGAAAGAAAAACGAGAATATTGTAATAAACAAAAAAGTTATTAATTTTTTTTTTGAGGCAATGCAAAAATCTTGAATTTTAACCTTCAAGCGCCTCGTTTAGCGAACGAATTTTAAGCTACGGAAAGCTTTCAGTGAGAAAGTTGCTCATTAAGGTTCAAAGAAGTTTTCTGGAAAGTTTTAGATTAATTGGATTAATAGTTCAAAGATTATGAATGTTTTAAAATCCAAGCGGTAATCTCGACGCTGCCCAAAAACGTGCCTGGCTGGCTACGTACGCGCTACAGCGAACGACGCGACGTGAAGGTCAAGTCAATCTTACCAAAACAAATGCACAACAGTAACTTTTTTTGTCATCTTCTATGAAATTCTAGAAATAAAGCATAGAATCAGCGAAGTGATTGTTTCTTATAATAGTTGGAGAAGCATTTTTTTTTTGAGATTTTTGAGATATCTTCGAGAATATTAATTCAAAAGAAAAAGATATTAAAATGAAACAAGGTAGAAAAAGAACTAGAAATGAAGATTCGTGGATTAAAAATAAGAAAAAATGTTCCAAAAATCAGGTACGATTGGAAACCGTCAATACAATTTTTAAGTAAATTTTAATCATAAATTTAATATTTTATGACTTTTTTTATTCTTGATTTTTTAAATAATTTTTTTACTGAACTATATATAATATGTAGATAGTCTAAAGTAATTATTTTAAATTTTTAATTACGAAGTTAATAGCATTATTTGTTATTTCTTTAGGGAAAAGAATACATTACAAAGTCTAAAAGTGCAACAAGAAAAAGTACATACAAATTTTTGGAATCTCGGGAACTATAATGAACAAAATGTGATTCTCAGAGGATTGTTAAAATGCAAGGATCCTATCCAAACGAATGCAGGTGAAAAACTAGGACGGTTAATTCTTGGATATATTTATTTCCCACTGACGAAGAAAATGTTCCGATTTGTAAGAAATTTTTTGTGCTTTTCTATGTTTGGGCAAAAGAAGAGTTGAAAATGTTAAAAAAAATTTTTTAAATAAGCAGCCTTTAAAAAATTTGGCAGGTGGAGTATGCGAAAGTTGTCTGAAATTAACAGAAAATTTTTAAAAAAATTATTGAAGAGCACTGCGAATCAATTCCACATCACAGTTCACATTACAAACGAAATTCTACCAACCTAAAATATTTTGATAATCCTTCATTAAATCTTGTCGAACTTTACAAATTATTCGGAAAATATTATAAAGAAAAACGGGGGCTAAATTGACAATAAGTCAAACCGTTTATTTTAAGTATTTTAACCGAAATGTTGGCTTCAGTTTTAAATTACCTAGAACTGACGTGTGCAATACTTGCTACAAAAACGAGACAAATGGAGAGGTAAACGAAGAAGTAATTAATCACAAAAACAATGCTGAAATTTATTTGAAGTTATAAAAACAAATACTCTCTGAAAATAATAGTCTATGCTGTGAATTTGATTTTGCACAGAATTTGCTACTACCAAAAATACCCGTGTCCGCGCAGTTTTACCTACGTTTAGCATGGCTTTTTCTATTTAACGTACATGTACATACTACGAACCAGAGTTGCATGTTCCCTATTCTTGAGGGAATTGTAAAGAAGGGTGCTAACTCTGTTTGCAGTTTTATGAAATACGCGGTATTAAAAGAATTTGCGAAAGACAAGTTCAACAGCATAACATTATTTTCAGACTCATGTCTGGGACAAAATAAAAACTACACAGTGTTTCATTTTTTGGTTTTATTGTCCATTTATTTGCGAAGCGAGATTAAATATGTGTTTCCAGTTCGAGGCCATTCCTATTGCCAGTGCGATAGGAATTATGGCACATATTCGCAAAAGCTGAAAAAATTAGAACGAATTGAAACTGAAGCTGAATATGTAGAAATGATTCGCAATGCTCGTTCACCTTCATTCACAATGGGTGAGAAGTGTGAAGATCTTCTGCGGGATTTTGAAAAATGTTTCAAAGGCGAAATGCGAAAGCCAAAAAATTTCCAAATCAGCAAAGCGTTCATTTTGCATGTTTTTCCTGATGGAAAAGTGGATGTTTTTGACAACTATGAGTTGCAAAACCCAACCACTCTTTTCTTTAAACCTACGCTTAAACTAGAAAATCTTTCGAAAAGTCCTCCGTCCCGAATTGGATTAAAAGCTGCCAAAATAAAGGACAAAAAAATTCTCTTCCAGTACTTAAGCGCTAAAGGAAAAGAATTTTTCGAATCATATTTTTTAAAAGTACAAACGCAGAATCCAGATGCTGAAGAAACTGAAGAGAGTGACGAAAATGACTAAAAGTAGTTTCTAATAAAATATTGTTTGATTAATTTATTCTTGTTCAATAATATGCATAATATTATATGTTAAATGTTTAATAAATAAATGATTTTAATGATAATATCTGGAGTTACTGTATAAAAAAAGTCATAAAATATTAAATTTATGATTAAAATTTATTTAAAAATTGTATTGACGGTTTCCAATCGTACCTGATTTCTGGAACATTTTTTCTTATTTTTAATCCACGAATCTTCATTTCTAGTTCTTTTTCTACCTTGTTTCATTTTAATATCTTTTTCTTTTGAATTAATATTCTCGAAGATATCTCAATAATCTCAAAAAAAATGCTTCTCCAACTATTATAAGAAACAATCACTTCGCTGATTCTATGCTTTATTTCTAGAATTTCATAGAAGATGACAAAAAAAGTTACTGTTCTGCATTTATTTTGGTAAGATTGACTTGACCTTCACGTCGCGTCGTTCGCTGTAGCGCGTACGTAGCCGGCCAGGCACGTTTTTGGGTAGCGTCAAGATTACCGCTTGGATTTTAAAACATTCATAATTTTTGAACTATTAATCCAATTGATCTAAAACTTTTCAGAAAACTTCTTCGAACCTTAATGAACAACTTTCTCGCTGAAAGCTTTCCGTAGCTTAAAATTCGTCCGCTAAACGAGGCGCTTGAAGGTTAAAATTCAAGATTTTTGTATTGCCTCAAAAAAAAAAATTAATAACTTTTTTGTTTATTACAATATTCTCGTTTTTCTTTCTTAGATAGTTTCAGAAGACTTAAACACGTACTTTTTATTGGGGAAATC
>NC_046658.1:183242655-183263069 GCF_010883055.1 Belonocnema kinseyi
TGTTTATTACAATATTCTCGTTTTTCTTTCTTAGATAGTTTCAGAAGACTTAAACACGTACTTTTTATTGGGGAAATCGGGAAATGATGAAAATTGGCTAAACTAGCGCGAGTTAAAGTGAAAAAAGATTGGAATTTTTCGTTTTCAAAAAATCCACTTTTTACCAATTATCTCAAAAACTACAAAACCTATAAATTTTTTCAAGGGGCAAAAAGATGCGCCTTGAAATTCTCTACAAGTATCAGTCTTTAAAATTGAAATTAGAAAGATTTTTAAAATTGACACTCAGGACAATACTTCTCAGGCTGAATCCGGCCGTGTCCCCTTTTGGTCACCAGCGGTTCAATGATAAAAAGTAGAAAATTCAACAGTTAATATTTGTTTATATTTTAATTATTAAAACTTTCTAAAATGGAAGAAATTGGATCATTAAATTTCAAAACAGGTAAGAATTCAATGGTTAAAAATTGAATATTTGACTTGAAATTGGAAAAAAATTTGAATTTTCAAATTTAAAAAAAATTGATATTTGATTTATCAAAAGTAGAAAATTAAAATATTAATATTTAGAAAAAATTGAATTATTAGCTGCTGAAATGGGAAAAAAATTCATGATTAAATTTTCAATGCGTGTGAATTACAAGGGAAAAAACTGCTAATTGAAATATAAAAAGTAAAGAATTCTACAGTTAATATTTTTTAAATATTTAATTATTAACGGCCGAAAATTGAAGAAACTGGATCATTCAATTTAAAAACAGGTAAGAATTCAATGGTTGAAAATTGAAGAAAAATGGAATATTATACTTAAAATTAAAAGAAAAAGAAATTATTTTTCAACTGTTGAAAATGGAAAAAAATGATAATTGAATTATCAAAAGTAGAAAACAAAAATATTAATATTTAGCAACAATGGAATTATTGACTTGTTTAAAAAGGAAAAAAGTTGATCATTGAATTTTTAACATTTGAGAATTAAATGTTAAAAGTTGAAAAAAAAATTATGATTGAATGATCAAAAGTAGAAAATGAAAATATTGATATTTAGAGAAAATTGAATTATTAACTACTGTAATAAGAAGAAAATTCATAAATATCTTTTCAATGCGTGCCAATTAAATTGTTTGAAATTGAAGGAAAAAAATAGATATTTCACTCTGAAAAATTTGAGAAAATTGAATTTTCAACTGTGAAAAATGGAGAAAAACTGGTAATTGAATTATAAAAAGTTGAATATTCAACAATTAATGTTTTTAAGATATTTAATTATTAATGGTCGAAATTTGAAGAAAATGGATCATTCAATTTCCAACAGGTGAGAATCCAATTGTTGACAATTGAAGAAAAATAAAATATTTCACTTAAAACTTGAAGAAAAATGAATTTTTAACTGTTAAACCTTGAAAAAAAAATTAAATTGTCATAAGTAGGAAATTAACATATAGAGAAAATTGAATTATTAACTGCTGAAATAGGAAGAAAATTCATTATTTAACTTTCAATGCGTGCGAAATAAATTCTTGAAAGCTGAAGAAAAATTGAAGATTTCACTCTGAAAAACTGGAGAAAATTGAATTTTCAACTGTCGAAATCTCCGTAAATTTTTCCAAGCTCATTTGAAAGTTACTAAATTCAATGAAGTTTTTTTCACTTCTTAAATTTTGTTGAATTCATTTGAACTTTTTCCATTTATCTTCAGTTTTCATGGATTTCATCGTATTCTTCTCGCATCCCTTAAATTCCTTTAAATTTATTCCAATTTCATGAAAAACAATAGATTTTGTTGGTTTTTAAAATTTAATTCAGTCCATTTGAATTATTTTGAATTTAACTTCAAGTGCTTTTATGCAAACTCTGGTTAAAAAAAAATAATCCAACGAACAAATTTGGACCACAACGAACAAACAAAAAAAATCCTATTGTAATCTGAAAAATAAAAAAAAATTTATTTATTTTTTTACATTTATTTGAATGTGATTCTATTTTAATTTGATGATAATAAAATAAAAAAGAAGAAAGAAAGAAAAAAGAAGGGAGGTGATGTGGTTGGATGCCTTCTCATTTTTCTTTCCTCTTTTTTATTTTTGTCCAAAAATTATTTTTTTTTTTTTATTTTGCAGATTACAATAGGATTTTGTTTTTGTTTGTTCGTTGTTCTGCATATTTGGTCGTTGAATTCTTATTTCTTTAATAGGAGTTTGCATCAATTTAATTATTGGACGTGTTAAATAGGATTTTTAATTCGGACTTTAATCTAATTTAAATTTCTTAAATTTTGATTCAACTGTTTGGATGTCTTACGAATTTATGCTGAATGTGTTTGTTACCCTTTGAGCGCTATCACATAGGGACTGTAAGGCCGACTTTTCTCTTTAAATATACTACTTTTTAATTGATTTTACAATGTATTATTTAAATTGCGCGGGGAATTTCGGATTTGTTTTAATTCGAAAATTTCCTGTTTGAATTTTCTTGGCTAAAAGAAACTGTTTAGTAAATTTTAAATTCTACAGATGAAAATTGGCGAAAATTGAATTATTAACTACTGAAAAGAGAAGAAAATTGATCATTAAATTTTCAACATGTGAGAATCAAGTTGTTGAAAATTGATGAAAAATGGAATATTTGACTTAAAATTTGAAGAAAAATGAATTTTCAACTGTTAAAGTTTAGAAAAATTATAATTGAATTATGAAAAGTACAAAATTAAAAAAATAATATTTAGAGAAAATTGAATTATCGACTGCTGAAACGGGAAGAAAATTCATGATTAAATTTTCAATGTGTGTGAATTCCTTTTTTTGAAATAGAAAAAAATATATATTTCACTCTGAAAAATGATAGAAAATTAAATTTTCAACTGTCGAAAATGGAAAAAAACTGGTAATTGAATTATGAATAGTAGAATATTCAACAGTTAGTAGTTTTAAAATATTTTATTAATAACTGTTGAAAATTGAAGAAAATGGATCATTGAATTTCCAACAGGTAAGAATTCAATTGTTGAAAATTGAAGAAAAATTGATCATTGAATTTCCAGCAGTTAAGAATTCAGTTGTTAAAAATTGAGAAAATTTTAATATTCTGCTGTTAAAAATCAAAGAAAATTGATAATTTAATTATCAATAGTCGAAACTTAAAAAACTGAAAATTTAATTAATAACTGCTGAAAATTTAAAATTGAATTTTTAAACCGTGATTATTCAATGGGTAATAATGAAGGAAAATTAAATATTCGACTGTTTGAAATTTGGACAAAATGCATTGAATTATCAACAGTAGAAAATTCATCTGTTGAAAACTGGAGAAAATGAAATTATCAATTTCTGAAAAAGGATTAAAATTGCTTATTGAATTTTCAACACGTGAGAATTATATTGTTCGAAATTGAAGAAAAACTGAAATTTAATATTTCACTCTTAAAAAAGGTAGAAAATTGAATGTTCAATTGTTAAAGTTTAAGGAAAATTGAATATTCGACAGTTGAAAATTGAAGAAAATTACTACTGCTGAAAACGGAAGAAACTTGGTGATTGAATTTCCAACAGATGAGAATTCAATTGTTAAAAACTGTAGGAAATTGAATTTTTGACTGCTGAAAATTCGAGAAAATTTAAGGAAATTTATAATTGAATTATTAACTGTTGAAAGAGAAAAAAATTGATAATTGAATTTTTAACACTTGAGCATTAATTTCTTTGTGAATTACAAGAAAATGGAATATTTAACTTCTATCGGTAAATATTGAAAATATTTGCAAATAAATATTTTTAAATTGATAATTAAATTTTGGACTGGTGAGAATTCAATTTTCAAAAATGCAGGAAAACTGAATTTCCAACTTTTTTAAATAAAAGAAAATTTATAAATGTATTATCAAAAATAGAAAATCAAACAGTTGAAAATTTGAATAAATTGAAAATAAAATGGTTAACCTCTGAAAGTTGATAATTGAACAGAGAGAATTGAATTTTGTGCCGTTGAGAATTTAATTGTTGTAAATTGAAAAAAATGGAATATTTACCTCATAAAAATAGTAGAAAATTGAATTTTCAACTGTTGAATATTTAAAAAAAAACTAATGATTGAATTATTAACTGCTAAAATCTGAAGGCAATTAATAATTGACATTTTAACCGGTAAGAATTCAATTGTTAAAAATTGAAGGAAAATTAAGTTGTTTGCTGCTGAAAATTGATAAATGAATTTTTGAATGGTGAGAATTCAATCTTTAAAAATGCAGAAAAATCGAATTTCTAACTGTTGAAAATTAAAGAAAATCGATAATGGTATTATCAACGGTAGAAAATTAAACTGTTGAAATTTAGAGAAAATGGAATTTTTAACTACTGAAAACTGTTAATTGAAAATTCGAAAAAAAATTCATAATTGTATTATCAACAGTAGATGACTCAACTGTTAAAATTTAGAGAAAATTAATTATTAACTGCTAAAAAGGTCAGAAGATTGATCATATATTTTGAACATGTGAAAATCAATTTGTTGAAAATGAAAGAAAAATTGAATTTTTGAATCTTATAATTTGTCAAAAATTGAATTAAAATAGAATATTTGCCTCTAAACATTGTAGACAATTGAATTCTCAACTGTTGACAATTAAAAAAAGCTGATGCTTGAATTATTAACTACTGAAAATTGAAAAAAGATGGAATTTTGAACCCGTGAGAATTCAATAATGAAAATTGGAAGAAAATTGAATATTTGACTGTTGAAAATGAAATAAAATTGATCATTAAAGTCCGAAAAGTAGAAACTTAAAGAATTTAAAATTGGAGAAAATGGAATTGTTAACAGCTGAATATTGGTAATTAAATTTTTCATTGGTGAGAATTTAATTGTTAAAAATTGAGGCAAATTCGAAAAAATGAATAATTGAATTATCAACAGTAGATTATTCTACTATTGAAAATTGGAGAAAACTGAATTATCAACTGCTGAAAAGGGAAGAAAATTAACAATTGAAATTTCAACACGTGAGAATAAAATTATTTTAAATCAAAGTAAAATTAAAAGTGAATATTTCACTCTTAAAATTGGTAGGAAATTGAATTTTCAAATGTTGACAATTGAAAATAGCTAACAATTAAATTATAAAAAGTAGAAAATTGGAGATAATTAAAAAATGAATTGTTAACTGCTGAAAATTGAAGGAAATTCTTAATTCATTTTTGAACCGGTGGGAATTCAATTGTTAAAAATTGAGGAAAATTTAATATTCAAAAGTTTTCAACAGCTGAGAATGCAATGGTTGAATATTGAAGCAAATTGAAATGAAATATTTGACTTCAAAAATGGAGTTTTCAAACTGATATTTTTTAGTTCAAAATTCAACTATTTGATTGAAAATTTATTTTTTTAATTGAAAATTCAACTATGTAGTGGAAAAACTGTCTTTTTTATTTGAATATTCATGTATTTTATTTTAAACTTGTTCTTTTAGGTAAAAAATTAATCTTTTTTGGTTGAATTCAACTGTTTTTTTTTTAAGAATTGAAATATTTTGTTGTTGAAATAACTACTACTTTTTTCGATTATAATTCATCTTTTTTGGAACGAAAGTTTAATTTTTTGGTATAAATTAAAACCTTTGTGTTAAAAATTAATTACTTTTTGGTTGAAGATTCGTCATTTAAATTGAATATTCATCTTTCTGGTTGAAAAATCGTATTTTTCCGGCAGAAAATTAATCTTCTTATTTTAAAACAATTCTTTTTGTTTAAAAATTTATCTCTTTGGTTGAAAATTCAAGTATTTTAGTTAAAAATATATCACCCTGGGAAAATTTTTTTGTGGTGGAAAATTAGTTTTTTAAACTGAAAATCTAACTATTCTGTTTTTGGTTGGAAACTGGTATTTTTCAGTTAAAAAGGGAACTATTTGGTCGAAAACTTTTTTTTCTTTAGTTGAAAATTAATGTATTTTGTTAAAAGATTGTACATTTCAGCATATAATTAACCTTTTTGTTTGACGATTTTTTTTTGTTGAAAATTTAAGTATTACAGTCAAATATTCATCATTTGAGTTAAAAATGCAGAATTTTAATTAAAAATTCAATTATTTGGTTGTAAATTTGTATGGTTTTTTTGGTGAAAAATTAATTTTCTTAGCTAACAATTTAACTATTTTATTTTCGATTCTGAACTGATGTTTTTCAATTCAAAATTCAACTATTTGGTTCAAAATTCATGTATTTTATTTAAAATTTGTTCTTTTAAATAGAAAATTAATCTTATTGGTTGAGAATTAATCTTTTTGTTTTGAAATTTAAGTATTCGAGTTGAAGGCTTATTATTTTAGTTAAAAATAGATCACTCTCTCTCTCTCAGCGGAAAATAAACCTTTTTTTTTTTGAAAATTCATCTTTTCGTTTGAAAATGTAAGTATTCCGTTAGGAGGTTCATCATTTGAGTTGAAATTTCATCATTTTACTTGAAAATTCATGACTTTGGTTGACTTCGGTTGACTATTCCATTTTTGTTTGCTAACTGAACTTTATTAGTTCAAAATTGAACTATTTGGTTGAAAACTGTTTTTTTTGTTTGTTAAAAATTTATGTATTTAATTTTGGTTGAATTATTTAAACAATTTTAATCAAAAAAATTAAAGATTGCCCTTTTTTCTACATGTAAATTTGTTTACGAAGCTAAAAAAGAATGCCTATCCGATTAATCTTTTCTATGTTGCTTTGTAAATTTACAAAAACTATTAATTATTTAAACAATTTGAATTCAAATTTAAGAGTTTGCCCTTTTTTCTACAATTAAATTTTTTCTAAGTCAACTAAGAATGTCTATCCAATTACTGTTTTCTATATTGCTTTGCAAATTTACAAGAACTATTAATTATTTAAACAATTTTAATTAAAAAATTAAAAGTTTGGCCTTTATTCTACGCGTCAATTTGTTTACGGAGTTAACTAAGAATGGTTATCCGTTGACTCTTTTCTATATTGCTTTGCAAATTTAGAGGAACGATTTATTATTTAAACAATTTTAATTAAAAAATTTAGAGTTTGCACTTTTCTCTTCAATTAAATTTTTTTGGAAGTCAACTAAGAATGTCTATCCAATGACTGTTTTCTATTTTGCTTTGCAAATTTATAAGAACTATTAATTATTTAAACAATTTTAATTAAATAATTAAAAGTTTGGCCTTTATCCTACGAGTCAAGTTGTTTATGGAATTAAATAAGAATGTCTATCCGATGACGCTTTTCTATATTGCTTTGCAAATTTAGAAGAACTATTAATTATTGAAGGATTTTCAATTGAAAAATTAAGAGTTTGGTTTTATTTTTATGCGTAGGCTCCATTTTTTAACACAATTAACTAAGGATATCTTTCCGATGATTTTTTTCTCTCCGATGCTTTGAAAATTTACAATTATTAATTATTTAAAAAATGTTTATCAACATATTTATATTTTTCATGGAGGAGGCACAATTTGTTTACGAGGTTAACTAAGATTGTCTTTGCGATTACTCTTTTCTATGTTATTTGTTAAATTTACCAGAATTATTAATTATTCAAGGAACTTTCATTAAAAATTTAGAATTTGTCTATGTTCAACGAATAGGGTCAGTTTTTTTTTTTTTTGCTAAGGTGGGCGTAAAATCACTGTGTGAATTTTAGTATAGTTTAGTTACAATGCGGCTACATATTCGAGTTTAATAAAAGTACTCACATCTGCCTAAACATTTGGTCAGATGAGAGGAAAACTGCAGAAAATCACCTCCCGAGTTTAGCGGGCTTTTCAAAAGTCGAGTACACAACCCCGTCGATTCTTCTCGAGTCGAGATCATTTACCATGTATTTTTATGAAAATTTGTACGCGCCGACATTTTCGATTTTTTTTCCGAACTTCCATAAAAATGTTCAGTGTTGACTATAATTTATTCTGCATTTTGAGAGGGTACCTATGCGAAGCCGTGCACAAATAGAAGTTATTAAAATGAAAATGATTATCGTGGTAATTTATTGAACTTCATTTCCAAATAAAATTAATACAAGTAAAGGAGACCCTCTCCTGGGGACATTTTTGTTTCTGGTAGAAAATTAAATTTTAACTGGAAATTTAACTATTCAATTTTTTTGTTAAAAATTGCTATTTTTTATGTGCAAATTAATGTATTTTGTTGAAAGATTGTACTTTTTAGTAGAAAATGAACCTTTTCGTCTAGAAATTCATTTTTATTCGTTGAGAATACAAGTATTCCAGTAAAATATTCATAATTTCAATTGAAAATTCGTTACTTTTGTTTTAAATTTTTTTTTGTAGAAAACTAATTTTTTTAGCTGAAAATTTAACTTTTCCATTTTTGGTTGAAAATTGATTCGTTTTGGTTGAAAATTCAACTGTTTAGTTTGAAAAACTGTCTTTTTTAGTTGAAAAATTATTCCAATTTTTTGAAATTTACCTTTTTGTCTAAAAATTCGATTCCCAGCGGAGCGAATTTGAATATCTTTTCTCAGAAAAAATTTAATTAAAAAAATTTTAATTCACAGCTCAATCTAGTCTGAAAAGACGTTAGGGATTTCTGTTATTCTCTGATGATAATACAGATTCCTTGAAAATTCAATAGTTTGGTTGCAATATTTCCTCTCTTTTGACTGAAAAATCTTTTTTCTCTAAAATCAAATCGTTTTGAAAATTCATCTTTTTCGGTTGAATTTAGCTCTTTTGGATTAGAAATTAAAATATTTTTTGGCCGAAATAAAATTAATTTCTTTTGGGATGAAATTGATTCTTTTGTTCATAATTTAAATAGAAAATTCATCTCTGGTTGAAAAATGAGCTATTTTAAAAATGATTATTTATTTATGACTTGGACTTTTCATACACAAAAGTGAGGGAAAATTGCGAGATTTTTGCTGCTGTTGGGGGTAGAACTAGAAAGAAAGCACCCTAAATTGCGCAGCATTCTTTCTGGAATACTTTGGAAGAGCCTGATCCCTTCTTCTCCACGTGTTGTTCGCATTGACGGCGTGGCGGTCCGTGTAACAAATGACGCATAATATAATGGGGGGTCCCCTCGATGCGTGACTGAGGGTTGGGTATTTAGGAATGGTTGCTGCACCGGCTGGGCAGCCTCCCGCAGTCAAGGAACGCCAATGCCGCATAATTATACGGATGTTATTAGAATGTCGCATCTTGCACAATACGCTAGGGGTCACAATCCACGGATTGTGAGATGCACCTGTGCGCAAGCATAATAATTCATTTAGGCACTGTCACTCACACAGCACGACTCTCGATCCCGATTATTCTAAATCAGTAGTGAGCCTCAATAAATGACCGGACGTGCCTTTTATGTCTTTAAAAAGTTACCAGGGATCATCCCCTTAAAACACAAGGTGTTCCATTGACAAATCGATTCAATCGAAATTTGTTGGATGTAAGGTTTGGAACTGCCCGTGCAGAAATTGTCCTACTTAGCCTTATTGAAAAAGGGGCCCTGACCAGTATTTCTATTTTGAATCAAAGACTTTAAATTATTATCTGGCATAAAGGACCCCTGTCGAAAGTTTCGGATAGGAATTTATTCCGTATCATTCCGAAATACGTATCCAAACTAATCCAAATCTATCTAAACCAATCCGAAAATAGTTTTCAATTTCGTTTGATGGAAATCGGTTAAACATTCATTCGACTGAATCCGCATTAATCATAACAAAATTTTAAACAAATTTTAAAAATTTACATTTCGTTCGAACCAAATTGGTTAAAAATAATTACGACTCAATGCGGTTCAATCCGAACCAATCTGAATTGCAGTTTCAATCCGAGTGAATCTGAACCTATACAAAAAAAATTACATTTAGTTTGAACCAAATTGATTAAAATTAATTCGCTTCAATCCGAATTTCCAATTCGAATCAATCCAAGCCAAAGTTTTCAATCTGAATGAATCCAAACCAATCTGAAAAAATGATACATTTCGTTCAAACCAAATCGGTTAGAAATTCATCCAACTCAATCCGTTTCAATGCGAACCAATAGAAACCAGATTTTTAATCTGAGTGAATCCGAACAAATTAAAAAAATCTACATTTCGTTTAAATCAAATCGGTTAAAAATAACTCTGAGTCAATGCGGTTTGATCTGAATTAATCCAAAACAAATTTTCTATGCGAATGAATCCGAACCAATCCGAAGAAAATTTTACAATTTGTTGAAACCAAATTCAACCAACCAATCCAAACCGTATTTCAATCCGAATGAATTCAATTTAATTAAAAGTTTGGATTTATTCGGATTGCAAATTTTGGATTTATCAAACTGAGTTCGAATTGATTCGGATTTATTTAAATTAAAAATTTGGTTTGTATTGGTTGGTTAGGTTGGGTTCAAACGAATTGTAGGATTTTCTTGGGATTGGTTCGGATTCACTTGCATTGAAAATTTGATTTGGATTAATTCGAATGGAATTGCATTGAGCCAGAATTATTTTGAACCGATTTAGTTCGAATGAAATGTAGATTTTTTTAAAATTATTCAGATTCATGCTGGTTGAAAATCTGGTTCTGATTGGTTCGCATTAAACCAAATTGAGTTGGATGAAGTTTTAACCGATTTGGTTTGAACGAAATGTAGATTTTTTTTAAATTTGTGTGGTTTCACTGGGATTGAAAATTTGATTTGGATTGGTTTAGATTGAACCGGATTAAGTCAGGTATGTCTAACCGATTTGGTTTGAACGAAATGTAGAATTTTTTTAGATTGGTTCGGATTCATTCGGAATGAAAATTTAGTTTGAATTGATTCGCATTGGAAGTTCGGATTGATTCGGATTGAAGCGAATTAATTTTTAACTGATTTGGTTCGAACGAAATGTAAATTTTTTGTATTTGTTTGGATTCACTGGGATTGAAAATCTGGTTTGGATTGATTCGGATTGAACCGGATTGAATCGCATGAATTTTTCACCGACTTGGTTCAAACGAAATGTAGATTACATAGATAAGTGTAAATTTGGCAAAAGTTTTAAAAAATCACAAAAAACAGGAACTATCTGACATCAATAGAGATAAAGATAGTTAAAAACAATAATAATTTGTGTAAACAAACATTTCTGTTAACGTTATTAATTATTAAGTCACTTTAGGACTTTAGGTGAAAAAGAGACAAATAGTTCAGAATTTCGGACAAAACCGCAACTTTCTATTAATATGTGAAGAGAATATTATTAAAAATACTAGTCAATTGTTCAAAAAATTATTGTTGTTAATTTTAATTAATTATTACTTCACTTTAATAGAAAAGTGAGCAAAAATTTGGAAATTTCCGAAAAAAACTGCAACTAACTAGTATTAATATTCAAGAAGAACGCTATAAACAATAATAATTTGTTTAAATAACTATTTTTGCTTAACAGAATTAAATATTAACACGCTTTGAGTGAAAAATGTACACAAAGTTGAAAATGACAGAAAAAACCGCAATTTCCAGTATTATTCAAAGAGAATATGATTGAAATTTGATAATGAATTGTTTAAATAATTAGGTTTGTTAAAAAAAAAAACTATTACCTCAGTCCCATTAAAAATTGGACAGATATTTTTTTTTTAAAAACCGCGACTTTCTATCTCTATTCTAGGCAAAAAATGCTTAAAACAATAATAAATTGTTTAAACAACTTCTGTAAACGTGTAATTATCAGTATACAGTAGTATTTTATGTATTAAAATTTTTTTATTTAAAAAACCGCAAAACAAATCATAATTAGTGCCAAAAACTCGCAAAATCCATTTTTTCACTTGAGAGGTTTTTGTTGGAACCCCATGAAACAGATTTATGGGGGTGATATTTAAAAAGCAATATTTATTTCGTTGATTATGGCCAGTAGTGAAAAAAACGTTGGTTTTTAAAATGATTCATCTAATATTGAAGATTCTGAATCAAATCTACAAAAACGTCTTTTTTATGTGCAATACGTGACTCAATTAGTCTCCTTTTGCAAATTATTTTTAACTTAAGGGATTGATTTAGGGAGGGTTCTATATGCGCTAGAGGGATGAATCTTTCTTGTAGTGCTTTTGATATGGAATAGTGTCTCGTCTACGAAAAAATTTCAAATTTTCAAATTAGTGTCTTTTTAGAGAATTATTTTACCTAAAGGTGTTGATTTGAGATGGGTCCCGCATGCGTTAGAGGAGTGACACTTTTTTGTTCGCTTTTAAAATAAAATGTAGCCATTATTAATGAAAACCTTTGGATTTTACAAATTTGTGTATTCTTACAGAACTTTACAAACAGAATTGTTGAAACTTTAAGGATTGATTTAAGGTTGATTTCACTTTTGCTAGAGAAATTCAACTTTTTAAGTACTTTTGTTATTAAATGCTACCTTTCTCAATAAAAATATTTTGAATTTGAAATTAGTGTGTTTTTACAGAATTTTTGATAGGTAGGTAAGTTCCACAAGCATTATGACTAGAGGAATAACACTTTCTTTTTACAAACTTTTTTTGTATACTTTTGTTATTAAATTCTTCAAATTTCACAAATCAAAATTTCTTTCTAAATGACCTTCATGCAAAAAGTCAAAAATAAAAAAAATGAAAAAATGTTATTAAATCAAAATTGATTGTTTTAGAAAACTATTGATGGTAGAGAAAAATGTTGAACACAAAATAGTTGTAGCTTTTCAAGATGTTAAACGTGTTTGTGAAAGTGCTTTATAAGAAATCAACACTTTTCTTAAAAATTAAAAAAAAACTACAAGGAAATTCATTTATTTTTATCGTAAAAATTAGTGTCACTCTTAAATTGTTGGCAACATGAAAAAAATTTTACAATTTTTTACAAATATTTGTCGTTTTCTTTATCACTTTAAATTTTGAATATTCACAATCGAAAATTCTTCAATTTTAACGATTTGCAATTGAAAATATTTTCATTTTTAAGATTTATTAATTTGGAGTGTTAATAGTTTAAAACTTACGTAATTTTGAACCTCTTATTTTAGCATATATAGTTCAATTTGAATATTTATAATGAAACATTTTAAAATGTTTATGATTTGCAATTAGAGAGTTCAATATTTAATGTTTATGATAAAAAATGATGCAACTTTAAATGCACTTTTTGAAATAGATTACTTTTGAAGACTTAAAATTTAAATATATACAATTTCATAGATTTGTAATTGAAAATTCTTCAATTTAATTTGGTTTGTTTGTTAATTCATACCACTTTTTACATAAATGTTAACATATGTTTCGTTGTATATAAAAAGGAATGGTAGTGCAGGTATTTCGAATAACTAAATTGTAAGTAAGTTAGTAGCGTGCGGTGGGGGGGGGGGGTCTAAACCATTTTGTAACGACTTTTTACATGAGTCAGAGGGGGAGGGGGTAAAAATGGGCAAAAAATGTGTTAGGTGATTTACGAATGGCCCCTAGGACGCGGTCCTGATGGTGCGACAAATAGAGAAATAGCTCTATCAGATATCAATTACAGTGTTTCGTCGCCCCGGGTAGAAAGAGGATAAGCAATGTGAAACAAGGGAAGGGAAGCGAGGGGAAGTCAAAAAATTAGAAGGTAAGGGAGGGAGGAAAAATTATGGGAGGGGTAATAGGAGAGTGACCCAATATTAGGGGTGAGGATGTAGGAACAGTGTGGGGAGGGGGAGTAAAGGAAGAGAGGAAAGGGGAAGTAGCGGAATTGAGAGGAAATAAGCTAATCGGAAGTAGGGAAAATAAAAGGTAATTAGAGAAGCAAAAGTAGGGGAAGCGAGATGAAATAAGGGAAGAGGAAGGTAAGGGAAATGGGGGATGGAAGTAGGAGAAGTGAGGCGACAGCATGTTATGGAAAGTAGGGAGAGTGAGAGGAATTAAGGGAGGAAGTAACGAAAACGAAGATGGAATTATGGAAAATGCGAAATTAGGCGAGGTGAGTAGAGAAAGTAAATGGAAGTTAGGCAGGGGAAGTGAGGGAAAGTAGGAGAAATTGTTGGAAGTGCGGAAGTCTAATAAGGAAAATGTAGGGGGACATGATTTGATCATGAGAGGGATGTCAGTAGGGTAGTTTGGGTGAGTAGGAGAGGGAAAGTGATGGTTGGAAAAGGAAAGTAATAGTTGGGGAAGTGAGAAGAGAGGAGTAGATGAGGAAGAAAAAATAAGGGATAGTAGGGATAACGAAAGAGCAATTATGGAAAATGAGAGAAGTATGAGAAATGAGTATGAAGTGATGAGAGGAATGGAAAAGTAGAGGAATTGCGAGGAAATGAGTAGGGATAAGCAGAGAACGTGTTGAGAAGATAGGGAGAAGTGAGGGGAAGTAGGAGCAATTGTGGGAAGTGAGTGTATCTAGTGAGGGAAGTCAAGGGAAGAGGCAGTAGGGTAGTATGGGTTAGTAGGGGAGGGAAAGCGATGGCGTAGAAAGGGAAGTGTTAGCTGAGGAAGTGAGAAGAGAAAAAAGTAGAGTAGGAAGATATTGGGGAAGAAATGGGTGTTTGCGTCAGCGGGGGGGGGGGGGGGGGGAATTATGGACTTTAATAAAATTTATTACGTTTTCTGGTAAAGTTCAATAAATACTCCATAAGTTTCAAAATCACTTTCATAATTCAAATATATTTAATAGAACCCAGAAATAAAATGCATCCATTTTTGGGCTAAAAATACTACTAATACATTTTTTATTCAGAATTGATCTTGGTTGGTTAAAAAATCAACTACTTGAAATCAAATCAAGTTATTACGAACTAATGTTGCTCATTAAAGATTTAATTTTTTGGTTGAAAATTTAACTATTCTATTTTTAAAACATTAATATTATATGTTAAAAAATAATATTTTAGGTTAAATGTTAAAGGATTTGATTAAGATTCTTATCTTAGTTAGAAAGTTATTACTTTGATTAAAAATTCATGTATTTTGATGAACATTAGTAGTTTTTGATAAAAAATTCAACTTTTTGGTTGAAAATTAATCTGTTATGGTTAACGATACAACGATTAGACTAGAAATTTGTATTTTTTATTGAATTAAACTGTTTTATTTTAAATTAAAATATTTCTTCCTTCAAATATTATCTATCACATGTTTTGTTGAGAATTCATATTTTTTATAGAAAAATCATAATTTAAATTAAAATCTCATTCACTCGGGTTGAAAATTGATCTGTTTTGTAGAAAATTTTAAAAAATATATATTTTTGGTTAAATATTCAACTGTTTGGTTACAAATTAAACTCTTTTTTTCTTGAGAATTTAACTGTTTTGTTGAGAATTAATATTTTTTACCTTCGTGTTCTTTGATTTCAATTCAATTAATTTTTTTATCTGAAAATTTACTTATTGTATTTTCGGTTGAAAACATTTCCGTCATAAGTTGAAAATTTAACTGTGTGTTAAAAGAAGTTATTTATTATTTATTTTACTGAAAATTTGTCTTTTTTGTTAGAAAATTAATCTTCTTGATTGAAAATTGATCTTTTTTTTAAAGATTCAAGTATTTACTTAAAAATTCGTCCTTTTTGTGTTAATTCAACAATTTGGTAGAAAATGGAACTATTTAGTTGAAAATAAACTTTTTTGTTAAGGAAATTCATATTTTTATTTGAAAATTTAACTACTCAATTAAAACTGCTTTTCTTGTTTAAAGAATCATATTTTATATTGAAAATTCAATTTTGATGTAGGTAATTCGTCTTTTTGGATTCAAAATTTAACAAATTTGTTTAAAATTGATATGGTTTATGGAAAATTCGTCTATGGTAGGAAATAAGAATTCTTCGTAGAAAATTTATCTTTGAGATTAATCTTTCTGGGTTGAAAATATAACTACCTAAATAACTACCTACTAAAAATTTAACTATTACATTTTTGGTTGCAAATTTAGACTTCATAAGTTGAAAATTCAACTATTTGGTTGTTCGCGCAACTTTTTGGTTAAAAATAAACTTTTTGGTCGAAAATTCGTCTTTTTTTATTCAAAATTCATTTCTTTTACCAGAGAATCTTTTTCGGTTGAAAATTCAACTATTTTGTTAAAAATGAAACATCTTTCGATTTGAAATCTTAGAAATTATCCGTTGAGAAAGTTTTCGTTCATGGAATTTTACTTTATCAGACTAGACTTCTCTTATACACCTCTTTCAGCCATGGTACAGTTTAGGCGCAGACGCGACGTCTAATCGAGAGATATCAGTTCCGAAAAAGTCAGGGCATCCGTATCTGTGAAAAGTGGTTCCCAACTTGGTAGGCACTTTACCCTAACTTTAACAAAATTTAGGTTCCTCCATCAAAATTTAAAATTGTATTTAATTGGCATGAAAAGAGAGAGCATTTTGAGCCATATTATAAGACAGTATGCAACAAATTTAAATTAATTTGATTAAATATGTAATATCTCCTTACCAAAAGGTGCACTATGTTATATAAAAACGTCTTTGAAATTTTATTAATTTATTTTGAGAGGAAATTTTTAAAAATAAATTTAAAACTCTAGTGAAAATTTTTTTCAATTTTAATTTAAAAAACTAAAATAATAATCTTACAAATTGTCCTTAATAAAAGTAATGTAAATATCATCAATAGATAATAATAACAACATCATTTTTGATTAGGAAGAATTTGTTCGAAGACAGATGTATTTTCAACAGAAATTTGTATTTTCATCCAAGAAAGATGAATTTTAAAACAATAGGTTGAATTTAAAATAAAAAAAAAACAATTTTAACTAAAAATAGCAGCGACAAGTTTATAGTTTAAAAATTAATTTTCAACAAGCAGTAACTAATTTTTAGCCAATGTTGAATTCAACCAAACAAGATGAATTTTTAAACAAATATTTGCAACCTAAATTTACTTTCTTACCCAAAGTTTGAATTTTGAACAAATTCAGTGATTTTCCACTATGTAGTTGAATTTTAAACTCAAGGACAAATTTAAAAAAAAATGAAATTTGTAGATTAAAAAAACATTTTTTAAATAAATGAATTGGATCCTTAAACAAATAGATGAATTTTCAACTGAAAAAAAAGATATTTTTGGAATCACAAGCGCAATCATCAAATTTTTACTTAGAAAAATTAATTTCTGAAAAAAATTAATTTTCAATCAAATAGTGTAATTTTTACCAAAATCTTCAATTTTTGAGCCTAAAAAAACAAACAATTTTTCTAGAAATTATTTCAATTTTCACCTCATAATATGAATATTCAAATCAAGTGATGAATATTTAAACCAAAAATACCTTTTTTTAAGTACTCTAACCTTAAATCAAATAAAAATCAGTTTTCAACGAAATTTGTAAAAGATAATATTTGAACCAAAAAAATTAAAATTTAATACAGAATATCGTTAAATTAAACCAAATAAGGTGAATTTTAAACAAAACAGTTCAATTCTTAGTCAAACCAGATTAATTTACAAACCAAACTGTAGTATTTTTAAACAAGAAGATTAATTTTTTACCAAAAATACGAAATTAAAAAAAAACACATGAATTTTCAACTAGAAAAACTCAGTCTTCAATGAGAAATTATCAATTAAAAAAAAATCGTAATTTTTTAATTGCGAAATTAGTTCTCAACCAAATGTTTGGGGAACTGTAAACATTAAAAAAAAATTGATTTTGAACTTGAAAATATTGACTTTTTTCAGTTTTATCAAAAGAGCTTTAAGAAATAAAAAGATAAAAACATTTTTCTGCAATTTAAGAGATAAATTAGCACAACTGCATTTTTTGAAATATTATGTTTTCGACCAAAAATTTCTGTTGTAACTTTTTTTCGTCTAAGGTAATGCAATTTTTATAATTTTTGAAATTGCATAGAAATCCTTAAGAAATTGAACAAATTTATTAAAATAGGTAGAAATAATTGAAAATCCCTTGAATATAAATTTGAAATTCCTGCAATTAATTTTCCTTGAAATGATACGGAATTATTTGAAATCTATTGAAATAACTCGTATAAAAAGTAGGACCTATCCAAATAGGTCTTATAAAATTCCTTAAATCTTGCAGATCTTTGAAAATTTTTTTAAATCTGAAACTCCTTAACATTTCTGAAATATCCTGAAATTTTTAGGAATCTTTTAAAATAACTTAGAACCTGGCAGATCCTTTTAAATCCAATGAGTTTCTTTATATCCCCTGAAATTTTTTAAACAATAAAATTCTAAATACGTTGTGAAATTCCTTGAAATACCTTAAAATCCCTTGACTTTAATTTATCACCAAAGTTCTTAAGAATTCTCTCAAAAATGATATTAAAATATTTGTGAATACTAAAAAATTCTTTAAAATTGATTACATTTTTGAAACCTCTTGAAATACTTTGAGATCTGTTAAAATAGCTTAAAATCTTAAAAAAAAATTAATTTCACTAATACTTTAAAATAACTGGCGGAGCTATAAAAACCCTTAAATCTTCTAAAATTCTGTTAAATCCCTTGATTTCTTTTGAAATTTTATATAGAATCTTGTAACATGCCTTTAATTTGGTAAAATTTCTTCAATTCCTTGTAATCTTTTAAAATTACATAAAATGTTTTAAAAACTCTGAAACTTTGTATAGGTTTTTTCATATCCCGCGGACAATAGAAAAAATAAGGAAAAAATTAAAAATTTATTTTTACAATAAGAAAACCAGAAAAAATCTTTTTATTATTTCTTCATGAAATAAACATTTCAATTCCAATTCAATGAATTAAATTCACTTCAACTAAATTATTTTTCTCTTTAAACCCGTTTAAATTGACGCTTTTTTCAATGAATTTTAATATCTAATATTTAAAGCATAACACATTTGAAAATACATGTTATCACAATTTTAAATATTGAAAGTTCTAAAAGAATTTTAAACGAGTTAAATAATTTGAAAAATAATTAATTAAATGCTAAAATATGTTTGACTTCTTACTAACGTAATTTTAATATTGTCATGGATGCCACCATTTTATATTGAAAGAGTTAACTATAAAAATTGTTAAACTGAACTCTGCCGGATAAAACAATTTAAAATGAAAAACTGTTTCAATTGAAAAAAAAGAACAACATTTTTTTGTTTTATTTTGTTTTCAAATAAAAGCTTCGCCTCTCTTAATTTTAGAAAAATTAAGAAAAAATTAATTTATAATCTAATAAAGGAAATGTATGTTTAAAGGAACCAATATTTAAAATTTACTAAAAACTGCCATTTTGCCGAAATGTTAAAAGCTAGGGTTTGCTGGTTTTTCAAAATTGATTACATTCTAGTACATTTTCTAGAAAGTATGCTTATAAATTCTACATAATTTTCTATTAGACTGCTTTATCCATTAAAAACTTATTTTTATTTTTATTTTCTAGAATATAAAATTGTGAATATATAATTATATTAATATATTTAAAAATTAGTTGAAATTATGATTTTAATTTAAAATCATAAAATTTAAATGTCTTAGTTTGATGATTGTTTAGCTTTTCTTCTACAGCAAAATATTGTTAAATTTTTACGTTTTTAAAATCTTTTTTATAGCATTTTTCATATTTGAAAACTTTAATTTACTATGGGTAACTTCGAAATATTTTAATTTTAAAGGCTTGAATTTTAAATTATATGATCAAGAAAATTCTAATTTGATATTATTCGATTCTAAATTCAGTTAATAATCATTATTGTATTATTTATAAAACAATGGCAATCGTTATTTTTAAAATGGAAAATCATCAGTATGCACAGACATACCATTTTATTTTATTATAGTTAGGTTCAAAAATATTTAATACATACCCAAATTCAGCAATAGAATAATCTAGCTTTAAAGTTGGTTTTAAATCATATATTCGCTACTGAAGATATCTCTTTCAAAGTACTTCCCAATTTCGGAAGTACTTTTGAAAGTAACCTTTCGGAATAGCTGGCATCTCTTTCGTCGCATTATCAATCACAGAATACCAGTTTAGGAGTGTATGGGTTTTCCGAAGTTGTGTAAGGCCGTATTTCACCAGAAATTGTTGAATAACCTGCGTTTAAGGCCGTGTTCAACCAAATGTTGTTGAAAAAGCTGCTTTTAAGGCCGTGTTTCACCATACATTGTTGAACAAGCGTTTAAGATCATACTTAACCAGAAATGGTTGAATACGCTGCGTGTAAGTCCGTGTTTCACCAGAAATTGTTGACTAAGCTGCGTTTAAGGCCGTGTATCACCATAAATTGTTGAATAAGCTGCGTTTAAGACCATGTTTTACCAGAAATTCAATACTTTATAGAATTCCTAGATCTTTTCCTATCTCTCTTACTATTGAACGACGATTTACATTAAATACTACTCACATTCGCTACAAATGTCTGAGTTTTTTTGGTCATTGCGGTCCTGCACAATTTTATTTAAGATTCGCGAGTAATTTCACTTAGGGGTCATTCATAAATTACGTTACCAATTTTGGGATATTTTTAGCCCC
>NC_046658.1:183263079-183274220 GCF_010883055.1 Belonocnema kinseyi
TCCTGAAAATTACGAAGCTCATGGATACACACGGATTTCACGTTTGTTCTGAGTTGTTTTTTGTGTTTTTAAAGAATTGTTTTATAGATTTAATATTTTGTATTTTTTGTAATGCGAATGTACAAATCTGATATGAACCTAGGAATATGAATTTTCAACAATAATGTAATTTTTAATAAAGTGAGGTGAATTTTCAACTTAATACTTGAATTTTAAACAGCAAAACAAACATAATTTTTTAGCAAAAAATGGAATAGCTACATTTTCAGTTCAAAAAATTAATTAAACACAAAAATAATTTTCAACAGGTTGAATTCCAGTAAAAATCACGGATTTTGTACAAAATAGTGAAATCCTCAATCAATATGATGATTTTTCAACAAAAAAATGAATTAATTTTCTACCCAATTAGACCAATTTTCAGCAGAATATATGAATTTTTTACAAAAAATTTTATTTTTTTACCCGAGCGCTATGAATTTTCAACAAAAAAGTCAATTTTCTGCCAAGTAGTGAATTTTTCCAATCGACTTTAAAACTCAAATTTTCTGTAATTTATAAATTTACCGAAAATTATCCAAATTTATCGTAATTTCTTATATTCAAAAATTTCCGCAAATTTTCGTTAATTTTACCATAAATTTCGAAATTTTTTCGGAAAATTTGTTTTTATAGTTTCCTAAATCGAAAATTCCCTGAATTTGTTACAAAAAATATCGTGTGCAACAGTTGCCAAAAGTGGGCACTTATAACCAGGTAAGAAGAGAAGATTTCAGAAAAATTAATACTCTGAATTCCCATTAATACGTGAATATTTTCCTCCATCGAAGGTTCCACCAAAGAGTAAAAAAAAAGAAAAATCTATTCTTTTTAATTGATTGAGAAAAATTTTATGGAAGCGTAGAGAGAAATTAAAAAAATCAAGCAATGAAAAAAAAACAATAGAAAGACACAGAATAATGTCACTTTAAAGACGAAAAACATAGTACCTTTTAATCGATCAGTTATAATTATAAAATAATTATGTCACTAGAAATAATTTCTTGTATTGTCAAAGAATATTTATATAATTCTGCTTAAAGATAAATTATTTTTGTTTACCTTACAAAACATTGTTAAATGAATTTATTATTTATTATATTATTAAATCTATAGTTTGTTTTATGATCAATAATAAAATCTACTATTGCATGCGTATCCAGCATTGTTTTCTTTACTCTCCTAAAAACAATTCATTTTATGTCATGTTTACGTCATGACGTCGGGGGGGGGGGGGGGGGGGGGGGGGGGGGGGGTGAAAGGACTTCCGAAGCTTTCCATATCTTTCAGATTCTTTCCGAAATCTGCATCCGAAATTCTATCCGAAACTGTACCACTATTTTCATTCAGAATCCTTCAGAATTTATCAGAATGTGTCCCAGCAGTATCTTCGAGTTTTTTCCCGATCATTTCCGAAACTGTTCCGCACGCATTTTTTGTCAGTTTCTATCAGATTTTATCAGAAAATTAAATTATCTAATATTGTTATATAAATATTGTTTAACAGAATTTAAATGTAATTATTATGTAATCATTGTTAATAAGCTTTTAGAATTAAAATACAGTGAAACTCTTCTATAGCACCGATTTTGGGGCTGACGGTGGGTGGCAAATAACTCATTATAGCCCGCAGCTCCTGTTACATCTACCTGCGGCGTGGCGTCAATTCTCGGAAGACATATAGAAGGGAGGGTTATTAAAGGGTTTCGTTGTATATTGAAGGATAAGAAAGTAAAAAATTGTTCATATAATAAATTTCGAAATTTAATAATTTTATCAATTAAATAATTTTTAAAAATTATAACTGTTTAATATATTTGGTAGTAAGTTAGTAAACAAATTTAGGATAAAAGGAATTATTTTTCAAACCTTGTTTAAACAATTATTTTGTTTGTTTAAATCATTATTATTATTTTTTAAATAATAATTTGCAGAAACAAAATAACATATTGCTAATTATTATTATTAATAATTAATAATTTCTGATAACATCTGACAAGAATAAATGGGTCATTTCTGATAAAATCTGATAGAACACTAGTCGGACACTTCTGATAAGATCTGATAGAATTATATTGGTACAAATTTTCAGAAAGAAACAGAAAAATTCGGATTGAGATTTCGGAAAGATTCTGATAAAATGTGAAAAGAATATTTTTCCGAATGTTTCAGAATCTATCAGAAATTTCCTTTGAGAATCTTTCAGATTTGTTGGACAAGCGTATTTTGCTTTAATTCGATTTTGATCCCAAAAAATAAAAATGTCTCGGATCAGCTCGTTCAGTGCTCAAATGACTCGCAGCCGGTGGAATAAATTAGCGATTAAGCGCCACCAGCCTCACAGATTCAAGTTGGAGTTCTATTTCACTTCTGATTGCGGTCAACGCTCGGCAATGAGAAGATCGTTTCTTATGTGTGAAAATCAAATATCAGTTAGCCCTCTTTTCCCGACAAACTTATTCATACGTTAAGCTGTGAATTCGACGGGGTTTACCGGAGTAGATATTAACTGTATCCGAAAGCCCTGCAGTGGGTTCTAGATATTATGATCGTTCTTGAAGCACTATTACTAATCCTCAGCACGGGACGGCACGTGACTTTAGCACACGTCGTGCACGCCTCTGACTAAAGGGAGACATAAAGGGCGCGATCACCCATATTGAGGGTTCTTCTTTCATAAACGTCAGCGACTGTATTTAATTATCTGCGATCTTTACCTTCAAACACTAAATCGTTCAATTTTACGGTAGGAGCTTTCCGCCGGAAGCTTCTGGTTTATTAAATATTAACATGTCAGTTTCTATGTAAACGCTAAATTGGGATCTGAAATCTTGAGGGCGCCACTAGCGGCAAAAGCAATATGGCCGGTGTCAGTAGGCAGACGTCTCATAAGACTTTTGAAAAAACATTGAAAATTAGTCTCAAACCTTAAAAATGAAGGTACCAATAGCTCAAATTTGTGATTTCACAAAAACTACACTGGCATGCAGAAACTTCGTAGAAGGAGAAAGAATTTAACATGCAGGACACCTTCTATTTTGCGGAAAAGAGGTGGAAAATAAAACTTCAGTTTCTATTATTGCATTTTGTTTGTAAACTTCGAATTTAAAAACTCTTATTATCTAAATAATAAATTCTTCCATTTTTTCCCCTCATAAACATTTAAAATGTAATATTAACTATCGACATTTCAATGCAAAATTTAATTCATATCAACATGAAATGATAAATCAGCAGTAACTTTTTTTAGATTTGAGGTTATGTTGATATATTTGTACATAAAATAATATTTTTATTTAGAACCTGCTTAAATTATTTTCACTCGGAATGCTGAAAAATCATTGAAGAATGAAAACGATAAATACTTGACGATGATTGTAACTTTTTGTTCAAACTTTTTTATTGACAGTGGAACAAGCTTGAAAATTCGTTTGAACTTCGTACATTTTTTACTTCATTCTGTTTTATTCCTCGAGTACTATAAGATTTTTCACATTTTCTTTTATATAGAAGTTTATTTACATTTCAGAAAAACCGAACAGTTTCTTGCTTTCGAGCAGTAGAAGAGCAACCAAACACACTACAAAACACTTTCCTCTTCGATTATCATGGCGAAAACTCCATTGATAAAGTTTGATTTATTTTATTTGTAACTTTTTATTTATCACTTTTTATTTTTATCCCGGTTTCACTGTAAAAAACACGGTAAAACTTTTAGAAAAATTATTTTCGTATATTCGCCTATACTTCCCGTCAAAATTTACCTACACTCAGGGCTTTCCGATTCTGTCACCAGGTGGCGTTTTCGAGTATTTCAGATTCCAGATATTATATATATATATATTTGTAATACCAGAAGGTATTACAAATGTCTGTTTGATTCAAATAAATTTGTTGTTTGTCCTTATTTGTTTAGTTCAATTAAATTTTCAGATCAGAATTTTGAAAAATTTGCAATCTTCTTTGGATGATAATTTTATTATTTTATCAATGTTTTTTTGTTAAAATTATCTGTTTTAGGAGAAATTTCATCTTTCTTGAATGGCAATGTAAGTTTTCGGTTGAAAATTCAATTCTTTTTTTGAAAGTTTGTCTTTTTGATTTTGAAATTCACCTGCTTTAGCAGAAATTAAATCTTTCTTGGATAAAAATGCAAATGTTGGATGAAAATTCAACAATTTTATTAAGTCATAATTTTGGTTAAAAATTCAAATGTTTAAATATAATAGTCGGCGTTGAAAAAAGAACTGAAATATTTTCTGGATAAAAATTCAACTATTTAAAAAATTTTGATTTTGTTTTTTATTTAATTAAAAATTCAACTGCCTTATGTCAAATGTCATATTTTTTTGATAAAAATGCAACTGTTTGGTTGAAAATTAAACTATTATATTATTTTCTTATTTGACTATTTTGTAGAAAATTTACTTTCTGTTTAAAATTTATGTTTTGGCGTTGAAAAATGAACTGAAATCTTTTCTGGATAAAGTTCCACTTAAAGAAGAAATTTGATATTTTTTATTAGAAATTCATCTGTTTTAGTACCAAATTTCATCTATTTTTGAAGAAAAATGCAATTATTTGGTAGAGAATTCAACAATTTGGTTAAAAAGTCATACTTGTTGATTAAAAATTCGTCTTTTTGGATTTCAAATTGAATTTTTTTCGTAGAAAATTATTTCTTGTTTGAAAATTCATATTTTTATCGTGAAAACTCGACTGAAATAATCTTCAACATAAAATTTTACTGTTTTTTTTTTGAAGTTGTATCTTTTTAATTTAAAACTTTATCGGTTTTAGAAGAAATTAAATTGTTTCCAAAATAAAAATGCAACTTTTTGGTTAAAAATCATTCTTCTTTGCTTGAATATTCAACTACTTTGTTTCAAAGATTTGATCAATCACTTTGTTAGCAAATAAATTTTTTGTTTAATATTTATATCTAGAGTTGAACAATCATCTCTTTATTTGAAATGTTAACTAATTTATTGAAAATTAGTCTTTTTATTTCTTACTCCTTTTTTATTTCTTTGGTTGAAAATTTAACTCTGTAGTTGAAAATACTTTTTTTTAAATTCATTTTTGAACAGAAATTGTATCATTTTCATTTTTTAAGATTGATCTTCTTTAGTTGAAAATTCGCCTTTTTTGGTAAAAAAAATGTTTAGTTTGAAATTTCATTTTTGTTGGGTAAACATGCATCAGTTTCGTGGAAAATTAATTTTTTGTTGAAAAGTTATATTTTATTTCTGCCTTGAAGGTTCAATAATTTAATTGATTGAATCAAATAAATATTTTTATTAATTTGAATAAACAGATTTCAAACAAATGCATTGTTTAATAATATCCAATTTTTTATTTAAATTTAAAAAATTTTACTAAACAAATTTTTTGTTCCAATCGACAAGGCAAATATTTTTTATTTCTTAAAATTGAATAAACCTTTTTTGAATTGAAGAAAAAAATTTGTTTCATTCAATGATATGAATTCACATAAATTTCACTCTTTGATTCAAACAAACATTTTTCCGAGTGTGGTGTGTGTCTATCGGTCTGAAAGTCTATCTGTAGCTAGGATTTGTAGGCAAGATAACTTTCGAAAAAAAATCAGATTGGATTGAGCCTTGGCACACTTTTTCAAGGCCTAAAAGAAAGTTAAAGAATTTTCAAAATTGTTTAGAACACTTTTCAAGATTAAAAAATTCTTGCTAGGGCTTTTCATAGTACTCGGAAAATCAAGCAATTAATACTCAGGACATTTTTGTATAAAAATAAAATTCTATATATACAAAAAAAAATGAAAATTTTAAGCTTCACAGCGCACAAAATGAAAAAAGTGAAGAAAATTAAATTTTTGGAAAAACGACAGAAGCTACGAAAAAACTTAATTTTCGGAAAAACAACACAAGAGATGAACAGACAGTGAAAAACAAAAGTTATAGAAATACATTGGAAATAAAAAAATTATATTATTAATTTAGTTGCGATTAATTTTTGCTAGTTCTATTAAGAATTTTAGTTTATCTTTACATATTTATCCTGGAATATGACCAATTTATCTTCACAACTTTACACTTTAGAGGTTTTTTATATTGTTTAGAATTTGTCTTCTTACTTTTTTAGTTCTAAATTCGACTACTCAGTTGAAAGTGGAACTACATTGTTAAAAATTCGTTTTTTTTGTTGATGATTTATTATTTTAGTTGAAAAACATTTGTTTGTTTAAACCTAACTATTTCGTTAACCTTTAGAAAAAACTTTTTAATAGAAAATTTAACTATTCTATGTTGGGTTGAAAATTTCTGTATTTTTTTAAACTTTGTATTTTTTGTTGGAGAAATTTGATCTTCTTGTTGACTAAATTTTTTTTTTTGTTGGAAATTCGACTATTAGGTTGAAAATTCCTTTAAAAATTTAAATATTTGGTTAAAAATTCATATATCCTATTAAAATATTTTATCGTTTGATTGAAAATTAATCCTTTTTATTGAAAATTTTGTATAAAAATTTTGCAATTGCTAGAAATTAGATTTTTTTGATAGAAAACTGATTTGTTGGGTTGAAAATAACAGTTGAAAGATGACTTTTTTTTACCAAGAGACGAATTTTCAAGCAGTTCCATTAAATGAAACAGAAACAAACTTTTATCAAATAATTAAATTCTTAACTAAAAAGATGGATTTCTTACAAACAAGATTAATTTTCTAACCTTAAAGACGAATTTTTATCAGAACATATCAATTTTCTACCAAATAGTAGATTTTTAATTTTATAAATTATAAACTTCCATTTAAACATGGAATAGTTACATTTTAAGATGAAAAATAATTTTTTAACCAAAATAAAAACAATTTTTCAACAAAAAAGTTAAATTTTTAACCAAAGAGGTGAATATCTATTTTTCATTTCTATTATTAAAAACATAAAAAATTAAAAAACTTCCTAATTTTATGGTATCTCCCATTTTTTAAAACAATATCTCTTGAAATTCTTTGAAATATTTTTAAATAACTTAAAATTTTTAAAATCCTTTAAACTTCGTAGAATTCCTTCAGATCCCTTGAAATTGTTGAAATTCGTAAAAATCCTTTGAAGTAAAATATGATTTATTTTCTAGAATATTCTATAAAATTTGTTAAAATTCTTTAAAAAATGAAAAGTCCATTAAAAGATTTGGAGATAATTGAAAATTTCTTGGATATAAATTAAATAGAAATTATACATTAAATTTATTTTTAAATTTCATAAATATAAGTTCATAATATCTATAATATAAAATTTTAAAGAATGTTTGAAACGCGTTAAATAATTCAAGAAATGATTAAGTTTAGTTAGTAAGAGACGTTTGAAGAAACTCTTACTTTCGTAATTTATTCATTTTGATGAATGCCAGTATTTTTTACGTATTTTAGATAATGAATAATGTTAGCTACATATTTACAAATTTTAAATAGCCATATTTTTTAAACCTCCAAGTACTCAGAATTTTACTAGTTAAAAATTAGTCAAAAATTGTTTAAGTTAAGACGTTTATAATTTTCGAAGTAAAACTGAAAGACTTAATAATCCTTAATATGAAATCTCTAAACGATATTGTCGATTTCGATTGTCACACTACTCGATTTTCATTGCTATATGCATGAGACACGAGTTGTGAATGGGTTAGACAGAGTTGGAAAATATTGAAAAAATTGTCACGATTGCTCGTTGTTTGATAGCTACACGCGTGTGAAAGGGACACTCTATAGTCACCGTGAGTAAGACAGTAATGGAACGTTACAGGCCTTTTTTGAAGTTAAATGATCCCAACGGAGCCGGCTTCATCTGCGCTTGCTTGGATTTGAGTGACGTTCATTGGCTACGGTGCGTGTCTGTACTTGATTTTTAAAAACGTACGCGAACTAGAGCCAATGAGCGACGCACAGTTCAAGCATGCGCAAGTATTTTTGAATCACTGTTGGGAATAATAATCGAATCAAATTTCGAGGTCGATAATACTAATCAACGCTTCTTACTTACCACCACCTTTCCACCCGTACCACTGCAATCGCAATACAGGCCATCTGTTTGTTATTTATGATCGAACTCTTACTTCAATTTAAGCCTCTCTGCTTGTCATTTATGATCGTATTTTTATTTCAAGTTCGGAAAGAACATTTTAAAGCCTTCAAAGCATTTGAACGAGCTATCTGGACTATTAAATATATCTACCTGAGTGCCTGCGGAAAATTTCTCCGAGCTTCTTAGAGCCTTGAGAATCTTAAGCATATACTCTGAGATTTCTATCGGTAGGGTTAGTATATTTTTAATCATAAGTTAATGTTTAATCTATTATTTGTTATTAATATAAACATTAACATTAAGTAGTATTTCTATGAAGCATGGAATTTGTTATTAAAGTCCATTGCTGGTGGAAAATGCGATAACAACTTTTGAAATTTTGAGGTTAGGAATTAATTTTCGAATACAAGAGCGAATTGCTGGTCGCAGAATTAGGTAATTTTGGCCACCTTAATGTAAACCTTCCGTATATTTCTACAAAAATCTATCAAATATATTTTTTTGTCATGAAAGGTTACGAAAATGTACTACAAAAACTTTAAGAAAGTTAAGCTTTTACTGAAATTTTTCTTACAAATTAGACAAAGATTTTATTCAAATTTATAAAATGTCTGCTGAAAAAACAAAAACTATTTTAATCAGGATTAAAATAAAAAATAGCTTTTTATGTTTTCATCTTACGTCTTTTTGATAAATTTGTTTACTGCGAGCAGTTCGCTCTTGAATTGCAAAATGTAATATTAACCTCAAAATCTCAATAAGTTGCTACCGCATTTTTTATCAGCGATGAAATTTTATAACAAATTCCATGCATCACAGGAATAATACTTAATGTTTATATTGAAGGCAAATAATAACTAAAACATTAACTTATAACTAAAAATACACCAATGTTACACTAACTTTACTCAATATCAGAAAAGTACCATTAAACTCCTTGCACTTGACCTTCACAACAAAACAGCTGTATAAAATGTATAGGCTTCCAATGTTTTATGTGCTTTTAAACAATATATAGCTTAAGAAATGTGGGATTGAATGAATTATTTTCAGGTTTATGAATGTATCGGGTCTTCATATTTATATTTCTAACAAAAAACACAAATTTTCAACAAAATACGAGTATTTTCAAACAAATAATTCCATTTTTAATTTAAAAAAATCAAGTTTCAATAGAAAATATCAAATTGTAAACAAAAATAGAATAATTCAGTTTTTAGTATATAAAACTTAATATTCAATATAAAAATGAAAGTTTCTACAGGTTATTACAAATTTTAACCAAAGTAGGCGAATTTGAGAGCAAATAGTAAAAGTTTTAACAAAAAAGATGGAATTTCAATCACAAAGATTAATTTTCTATTTAAAAAAATCTTTTTTAACAAATAATAGAATTTTCAACTGAATTAATTTTCAATCCAAGTATAATAATATATAAATTATTCAAAATACGATTGAATTCACTTAAATTCAGGCAGGTTCTACACATTATATAACAGAATCATTCAAAGATTAACATTTTTTTATAGTAAATTCTGCAAGACGTTTTTTCTAATATAAGACAAAAAAATGGAATTTGGACATCTATGTTAAGAATAATAAAAAACAGATGAATTCTTTAACCATAAAATAATTTTTAACAAAAAGGATGAAGTTTCAATTAAAAATATCAAATTTTAAACAAAAATAGAATAATTCAGGTTTTAGTTTATAACAGTTAATATTCAATCCAAAAAATTTAATTTTCTAAATGTTATTAAAAATTTTTAATTAAAGGATATGAACTTGATACCAAATAGTAAAAGTTTTGACAAAAAAGATGAATTTTTAATCACAACGATTAATTTTTAATTGAACAGAATTTTCTAAGAACAAATAATAGAATTATCAACTAAATTAATTTTCAATGCAAGAACAATATTATAAAATAATTTAAAATAAAATAGAATTTACTTATAACCAGGCAGGTTTTACACATTATTCAGCAGAATCTCTCAGCGATTAAAATTCTTTTGTAGTAAATTACGCAAGACGTTTTTTTTCGACCTGAGACAAAAAAAGTCGAATTTGGGCATCTATGTTAAGAATAATAAAAAACAGATTAATTTTTCACCCATAAAATAATTTTTAACTAAAAAGATGAAGTTCCAAAAAAAAAAAATATTAAATTTTAAACAAAAATAGAATAATTTAGTTTGTAGTTTATAAAAGTTAATATGCTATCAAAAAAATGAAATTTTTTACATATTATTTCAAATTTTAATTAAAAGAGATGAACTTGACACGAAATAGTAAAAGTTTTAACAAAAAGGATGATATTTCAAACACAAAGATTAATTTTTTATTTAAAAAAATTGTTTTAAACAAATAATATAATTTTCAACTAAATTAATTTTCCATGCAAGAACAATATTATCAAAAGTATTAAAATAAAATAGAATTTACTTAAAATCAGGCAGGTTGTACACATTATTTAGCAGAATCTTTCAGCGATTAAAATTGTTTTATAGTAAATTATGCAAGACATTTTTTCCAATCTAAGACAAAATAATCGAATCTGGACATCTATGCTAAGAATAATAAAAAAAGATTAATTTTTTACCCATAACATTAATTCTCTACAAAAAAGCGATTAGTTTTCAACCAACAATGATATAATTAAAATTTTCCTTAGACATTGATTTTTAACAAACAAAAAAAATCAAGAAAATAGTTCAATCCTGAATAAACAAGATAAGATTTTAACAAAGAAAAATAATTTGCTACCAGAAAAACGAATTTTCAAATGAAAAAATTAATTTTCAATTAAAAATATAATTTTTCATCCTGAAATTGAGCACTTGAATTTTTAATGAATTTTTAACAAAATAGTTGAACCCTTATCAAAAAGATCAGTTTTCAAACAAATAGTGGAGTTTTCAACTAAAAAAGATAAACTCTTAATTAAAAATATAAATATATAAAACCAGAAATAGGATAATTCCTTTTCAGTTAAAAGAATTAATGTTTAACAACAAACAATTAAATTTCAACAAATTAAT